>NW_027515881.1:300000-600000 GCF_048772815.1 Callospermophilus lateralis
TCTCATGGGACCCTTGGAAGCAAGTGTTAGGACAAAGTGGTTGTCAAGGCAGTGGCCTCATTCAGTTCCAAAGAAAGTGACATACCTCATTTCCTTGGTGATGGAACACTCTGAACTTGCTATCCAAGAACCAAGACACCGAGAGGCAATCCCAGTCCATGTCCCTGTGGGCTCACTTGATTGGATTTTCCAAGGACAGAGTCAGTCTTTCTTGGTACCTCCTGATTTGAGTATAGCCAAATACCAGGAGAGCTCTGAAGAGATACTTTTCCTGCGAAAGCGGGTAGTAGCTGGCCACTTTTTCCTGACAACTTCACAGAGTTGCTCAAGGAAACCAGATCTGATAGAGGACCCGCCATTTTGGGGGAACATAATATGGCCCACCAGTCAGAGTTAACTCCGGAGAGTCACAGACCTACTTGAGGGAAGGAGGTGCATTTGTGAGTGTGGGTTTGTTGTTTTGTCTCATGTTCAGAGAATAGGTACGAAAGGCGGTTTGTTTGATTTGAAGTGAACTGTTTCTAGTAAGTCGTTTGACAAGATGAGTGTTTCTATGTCTGTGTATCCCACTGTATCCGCGGTTGTAGACATGAGAAAAGAGAATGCAACAATGGATGTGTCCTGTCTAGTAGAAAGCTTCCCTTTATGCATCCTGCCTAATTTATGAATAGAGTGCGGCTTCCCTTATGGATGGGCAATACCTACTACCTTCCTAAGTCTCTGTTTTCTTCTGAATTCTGGCCACTCTCCAGAATAGGCTCATGGTTTTGTGTCCAAGATATGTAACAACTCCAAGGTCTGTGACATGGCCATGTACAGGATAGCTGAAGGGAATGGCCAGCATCTCAGAAAACTCAGATATCAATGTGACCAGGAAAGTCTCAGTGGATATACCCTGCTTTTGGCCTTTTGCTTACCTATTGTTCTGTTGCCCTGAATATCAGGAAGGTCTTTGCCTCAGGCCACCCCTTTGTGAAGCCTGAAGAAAACAGTTTTCAAATGGAAATGAATGGGCATCACTTGTGGCTCTTTCTTAATTGCTTTGGAAAGGGATGTGTCTGAATTAGCCTCTTGGCCTTGTATGTGGCTGTGACTTTGATTCTCAGCAGCTGATGGATCTAAAGAATGATCCCATGTGTGCATCCAAAACCATAATTGCCAAAAGATCAGTCATTGTGGATGAAGTCTCTCGTCTTCCTCTGTTAGGTTCCTGACTTCCATCAAGTGAGAATTGGTATTCCTTGGGTCAAATGAGTTCTTCAAATCACTGCAGAGGTGCTTAGGTTTTTGCATGACTCCAAATCACATAAAGAATCTATAATTGAAAGTCAGTAGGCCACAAATTGGAGAAACAGAGCAGTATTAACGGGAGGCTTATTTGATCACTCCTGGTTCACAGGAAGGGTGTCCAGGCCAACATGACTTTAGGCAAATGAGGGGCAAGGGAGTTTATTTGGACACTGTCTTTGGGTGAGCCATTCATGGAGACCTTCAGCCAGAGGTTATGATGAGTGACTATATGGAAGAAAATGAGGACCTTGTTTGAGTGTTTTGGTTTTAATTGTGGTCATTTGTGTGGTGGTTGTAAGAAATATCTTGGTCCACCTGGGCTTGAACTCTGGTTGGATTCCCCTTAGAGACTGCGTTCTGGAACTGAACTCAGAGAAGTATTGCCATGAATTGTGTTGGGATATTAGGAGGCCACGCATGAGAGTCGCCCTTGGAAACTGAGATCTAGGCCCAGGGTGGCTTTCCACAGAGCACTGAGAATCTCAGCCAGGATAACACATGATTTTATTCTGAAAGACTTGGCAGCCATAGTTGAGTGTCAAAACACACATGGACCTCACATTGTAGACCTCAATTTACCTGGCTTCATGTGACCTTTTGGCCACTCTTTGGGAAGCCTTGCCTGTGAGAGTTCTCCAGAGCTTTCATTGAAAATGAGCTTCCTCATTATTTAATGGTTTCTGAATGAATTGAAACCCACAATGCCTCCAACTTCATCCTTAACAATGGCTAGATGAATACCATGTAGTTATTAAAATTTCCATGACCAGGTGGCACTGGAGAACCTTTGAATGTCCTGTTGCTGATCATGAGTATACCAGACAGTGCCTTGATTGACTGGATTTCATGAAAATGTTGTAGAAAAGAGATGCCAGTACGTTTGAGTCTGCTGAGTAGTGGGCCTAGAGCACTGGTGGGCAGGTGTGTGAAAAAACATCAGTAGTAGGGCCATGAGGATCTACCATTGGATTCCAAATGGCTTGTGACTGACATGGTGCAGCCAGCAGATCCTTATTTGTAAAGTCATCTTTTTATATGGAGAGGTTTCAGGGCAATGTTCAGAATAAGGGTCATATGGACAAGGGGGCAATGGGGCAAGCTATGAGGGATAGAAGCCTGGTTGGTGCGTTCTCCTGCACACCCTGACCCACCACACGTGACATAACTCCCTCCAGCACTGTGTCTTAGTTGGGCTCCTTGTATTTTATGAAGCAAATACTAAACTCTCAGTGCACCAGGAAAAACACCACAAAAAGTGGAGGAGGACAAAATGGCTTCACAGTTCACATGGGGAGACATTTAGTCACCAGTGGTCACTGTTTACCAACAAAGAGAGGATTCAGGCCTCCTGCTTCATGTTAATTGGAAAATAAGAACCCACGTCCTTCAGGTCAAAGTGATGGAGACCCACCTTTGATGTTCTCACTACAAAAGAAGATAAAGCTCCTGAAAACAACCTAAATTTCAAGTGCCCAACCTCAGAGTGAGATTCTCAAAAAGTCCTTAGGCCAGAAGAGCTCCATGTTTGTGGAGTGTTTACCCTGTCCCTTACTTTTACAAAGTCCTCTACCTCCACCAAAGATGTGAAATCTGGAGCATTTTCCATTCCAGATAGGTATTCACAGATTTTCTAACTCTTCTCCTATAATTGTGTCTTACTTGAGGCGAAAGTAATGTTAAAGCATTGTTCTGGATGAGAGTGGGAAGATTTTTGTGTAGCATATATTTGCATACACATTGGATTCAATTTCCTATTTTCTATTCGAAATACTGAATCCCTGACACTAACACATACCCTATCAGACTCTGAATACTATTTCTAATAGGATGGAGAAAAATAACCCAAACAGAATAGAAATACAAGCAGTTTAGAGGAGTCATGGTGTATATTTGGACTTGCCTTTTGCATGATACAGAGTAGGAGTTAAATCTAGTCAATTTTTTGTTGAAATAGTTCTCCATGTGTTTTTAAAGTTAACAAATTGTGAATTCCTGTCTCCCTTTCTCTGTAGCCCATTCAGCACATATATTTTTATATGGATATATAGAATCATACCTGGTACCACACATACATTCTTGTGAGGTGGATGAGTTGGCAGATACAAATTGTGAGAAGAGATCACTCCTACTAAACCGTGTTGGAACTGAATATTCAACCAATGGGTGAGCTTCCATGTTCAGTAAAATGAATATTTTTGGATCTGTGGATGATACATATTTTATGATGAATTTTGATTGACATATATGTTGCTATTTTTTTTTCTGTGTGTGTGTGTGTTTTGTGTCACTCACCTGTTCTGTAAAACAACTTCAGAGAGAGAGGTTAAAAATTCATGCAAAGCTCTGATGGAGGTATCTAATATCTTAGTTTTGGTCTATTGCTTCTTCTAATTGGGTCATTTGTTGTTTCCCATGGACGAGGGCAGTGGTTCCTGTGCCCACCCCTGCAGCAACTCCTATTCCGAATAGGATGGCTAAAGTGAGGGATATATGTTCCCAGTTGAAACGGGTTGTATGCCCCCCTATTTGATCTTCAAATGAACCTGCATCATGATAGAGCACTCTGGGAAACATCTGCACCATTACACAATTAATCACATCTGTTGACCATTTCATGAAAACATAAACAATGTTTAATTATATACAATTATGCTGTTGTAGGGACGGACAAGGCAAGGCACCTAAGATAGCAAAGAAGACAGCAAAACCGTCCTATTTGGTTGCAACCATATTCAGAGGGCATTGCTTCTGTTGTAATCAATTATTCTCCTGAAACTCAAGTATAGGTAGTTTCAGAATTTTGTACCCAACATGTAAGGGAGGGGGCTCAGAAGTTCACAGTCTGCAGAAGTTCAAAAAAGCCGTTGTTGTTTCTGTTTTTTCCTCGGTTCTGGGCAAGTTAACTTTTCAAGGACACCTGGGAGGGAAAGAGCTTTTTCCTACCTTTCTTATTTTTCGCCCCTGACAGCTGTTACCATGGAGCCCTGATGGTAACTTCTTTATCTTAGAAATATAGCCATCTCTGTAAAGCCCCAGCTCACGGCCAGAGGCCTTGTTCATATATTTTGTGGAAAACAAGTAATGGGGTGTCTAGCATAGAAGTGCTTATTTTTTTAGCCAGTGGCCAAGTAGAACAAGGCAACACTAAAAGAGGAAGTTTATCTACATTGAACTCTTTTATAGGGACTCTTTTGCTGAAAGTCCTAAAGTCAGCCATGGTGAAGACTTCTGTAGAAAGTCAGTTAAGAATTTTCTGTAGGCCTGGTACAGAAGGGGAAGACAGGGAAGGTGGGGCTGACAGCAGCTCTGAGGATCTGAGAATAAGGAAGGAGAGATGTAAAAGAATAATGGGAAAGGGGTTTGGTATTTTCCTAGTAACAAAAACTTGAGCTGCAGAACAGGTAGAGCAGAGGGGAAGACAAGAGTGAGTATCCCAAAATGCATGTGAGGGACTTTAAATTTTTAGTAAACTGTTTTCAGTGATGACAAAGCAACTTTAAAGGCCATTTTCATTACATCTTTGATAGGAGTCTGAGGGCTCTCCTCTGCTAGTTTCAGCTTTGTGTTAGCTGGTAAGAGGACCTGGTGGGACCCGGTGCGGGCACGGACAGGAGAAGAGAGGAGTGAGTCGGTGGATGAGAACCTGAGTACCTGCTAACTCAGCAAGGGGGCGATGGTCTGAGAACCGGGAGAGGTTTGGGTTTTTGATCTAATAATTGGAGGGGAGAAATCAGGTTGCTGAGGTGAGAGTGACAGCAGAGACTCTGGAGCACAAGTCTGAAGGTGAGGATCTATTGGATACGCATAGTTCAGGATATGAGTGAAGGATGGAAAAGGCCTGCGCACAGGGGAATCTCCTTTCACCCTTTTGAGCACTTGCAGAAGTTAAAAAGGTCACACAGGTCTGGGGAAGTGGCTCAATTGTAGCACGCTCGCTTGGCATGCGTGCGGCCCGGGTTTGATCCTCAGCACCACATACAAACAAAGATGTCGTGTCCGCCAAAAACTAAAAAATAAATATTAAAAATTCTCTCTGTCTCTCTGTCTCTCACCTCTCTCTTTAAAAAAAATGGTCACGCAGAATTTGAGGATCTAGAGACCCCTCTGGGGGCCATCGGTTTTGGTAATCTAATTGGTAATATGGCCAATGCTGTGTACTGAATTTGATGAGGAGTTTGTGTTCCATCAGGCAGCCCCTGTATGCTCACATCCCCATGACGTACAGAAAAAGTCGGCCAGGCATTCTGGAATTACTAAAAAGGAGTGATGGATTTTTCCTTTCCCCAGGTCCATGATCCTCTTAGTTGTACAAGTCCGATATTTACTGCCATTAGACCCTTGAACTAGAGACCTTTTATTTGATAGAGGGCCCAATGGGGCCTTAAGCGCTGAGTTTATTGCCCCTGTATCCCCTTCAAAGTTTACTGGGGTCTCCTCCACTTCAAAAGATACGCTGAGCTCAGGGAGGGGATCTGAGCCCCAACTTTCGTAGTCATGCTGAAGAGTCAGAATGGCTGGCTGGCTTGGCTGCCTCTTTCTAGGGCACTCTTGAACCCAGTGTCCTCTTTCTTTACAGTAGGCACATTGATCTGAGGTCAGGGGTGGCCTCTGGCATGGGACCAGGTATCCCTTCCTGTCTCCCTGTTTCTTAATTTCTGGCCCTTTTGTTGTTGTGACCGGGACCTTAGTCAACTCCTTAGTCTGTCTTTTGTTTCTTTTATCGTCCTTTTGCTCCCTTCTCTTCCTCAGTTTCTCTCTTATAGTATACTTTCTCGGCTTCTCTGACTAAATCTCTCAAAGTCATATCTTGTAATCCATCTAAGCATTGTAACTTTCTTTAAATATCCAAGGCAGAATGCCCAATAAAGGCCATTGTGACAGATGCCTTTTGATCCTCTGCATGAGGAACGAAAGGAGTATATCTCCTATATGCCTCCGTAATTCTCTCTAGAAACATAGAGGAAGATTCATCAGGCCCGCAGGCATGGTAGCCACGTCACCCCAAATGGAGTAGGGAAATAGCAGTGCCGCTGCCCGTGCCCGGATAAGGCCCAGTCACCAGCTGGTGTGGTAGTCACGTCACCCAAATTGTAGTAGGGGCCAAGCAGGCCTCCGCCCATGCCCGCAACAAAAGCAGACCTGTGACTGACCTGCGGAACAGGCACAGCGGCCTGCCACCATGGTAGACATGACACCCCAATTGGAGTAGTGGCAGAGTAGAGCTTTCTCCCGCGCCCAGTACAAGCACAACGGCCAACCGGCGTGGTAGTCACGTCAACCCAATTGGAGTAGGGGCAGAGCAGAGCCTTTGCCCGCACCCAGAACAGGCCCAGCGATCTTCCAGCATGGTAGTCACGACACCCCAATGGCAGTAGGGCCAGAGCAGAGCCACCACCCGCTCCCGCAAGGTAGGCAGACCTGCAACCGACAGGCGGAACAGGCCCAGCGGCCTGCAAGCGCAGCAGACACGTCAACCCATTTGGTTCTTTGAAAAAATAAAAAAAATCGACAGAACATTAGCCATGCTAACGAAGACAAGAAGAGAGAGAACTCAAATTACTAGCATATGGGATGAAAAAGACAACATCATAACAGATATTTCAGATATACAGAAGATAATCCAAAATTATTTTGAATCTTTGTACGCTAATAAAATAGAAGACGGTGAAGGCATCGATAAATTTCTTAAGTCATATGATCTGCCCAGATTGAGTCAGGAGGATATAGACAACCTAAACAGACCAATATCAATTGAGAAAATAGAAAAAAACATCAAAACACTACCAAGTAAGAAAAGCCCAGGACCTGATGGGTATATAGCAGAGTTTTACAAAACATTTAAAGAGGAACTAATACCAATACTTTTCAAGTTATTTCAGGAAATTGAAAAAGAGGGAATTCTTCCAAATTCATTCTATGAGGTCAACATCACTCTGATTCCTACACCAGACAAAGACACTTCAAAGAAAGAAAACTACAGACCAATATCTCTAATGAACCTAGAGGCAAAAATCCTCAATTAAATTCTGGCAAATCAGATACAAAAGCATATCAAAAAAATTGTGCACCATGATCAAGTAGGATTCATCCGTGGGATGCAAGGCTGGTTCAATATATGGAAATCAATAAATGTTATTCATCACATCAATAGACTTAAAAATAAGAACCATATAATCATCTCGATAGATGCAGAAAAAGCATTCGACAAAGTACAGCATTCCTTTATGTTCAAAACGCTAGAAATACTAGGGATAACAGGAACATACCTCAATATTTTAAAAGCAATCTATGCTAAGTCTCAGGCTAGCATCATTCTGAATGGAGAAAAATTGAAGGCATTCCCCCTAAAATATGGAACAAGACAGGGATGCCCTCTTTCACCACTTCTGTTCAACATAGTTCTCGAAACACTGGCCAGAGCAATTAGACAGACAAAAGAAATTAAAGGCATATAAATAGGAAAAGAAGAACTTATATTATCACTATTGCAGATGACATGATTCTATACCTAGCAGACCCAAAAGGGTCTACAAAGAAACTAATAGAGCTAATAAATTAATTCAGCAAAGTGGCAGGATATAAAATCAACACTCATAAATCAAAGACATTCCTGAATATCAGTGACAAATCCTCTGAAACGGAAATGAGGACAACCACTCCATTCACAATATACTAAAAAAAAAAAATAATTGGGAATCAACATAACAAAAGAGGTGCAAGTTTTATACAAGGAAAACTACAGAACCCTAAAGAGAAAAATAGAGGAAGATCTTAGAAGATGTAAAAATGTACCCTGTTCATAGATAGACAGAACTAACATCATCAAAATGGCGATATTACCAAAAGTTCTCTATATGTGTAATGCAATGCAATTCAAAATCCCAACGGCATTTCTTGTAGAAATAGAGAAAACAATCATGAAATTCATTTGGAAAAATAAAAGACCCAGAATAGCAAAAACAACACTAAGCAGGAAGTGAGAATCAAGCCGTATAGCGATACCAGACTTCAAACTATACTACAGAACAATAGTAAAAAAAATAGCATGGTACTGGTACCAAAACAGGTGGGTGGACCAATGGTAAAGAATAAAGGACACAGAAACCAATCCAAAAAAATACAATTCTCTTATATTTGATAAAGAAGCTAAAAGCATGCAATGGATGAATGATAGCATCTTCAACAAATGGTGCTGGGAAAACTGGAAATCCATATGTAACAAAAAGAAACTGAATCCCTTTCTCTTGCCATGCACAAAAGTTAAATCAAAATGGAACAAGGAGCTTGATATCAAATCAAGACATGGTGTTTGATAGAAGACAAAGTTGTCTACGATCTACATACTGTGGGGTCGCCTCCAAATTCCTCAATAGGACACCCATAGCACAAGTGTTAATAACTAGAATCAACACATGGGACTTACTCAAACTAAAAAGTTTTTTCTCAGCAGAAGAAACAGTAAGAGGGGTAAATAGGGAGCCTACATCCTTGGAACAAATCTTTCCTCCTCACACTTCAGATAGAGCACTAATATCCAGAGTATACAAAGAACTCAAAAAATTAGTCAATAAGATAACAAATAACCCAATCAACAAATGGGCCAAGAACCTGAACAGACACTTCTCAGAGGAGGACATACAATCAATCAACAAGTACATGAAAAAATTCTCACCATCTCCAGCAGTCAGAGAAATGTGAATCAAAACCACCCTAAGATACCATCTCACTCCAGTAAGATCGGCAGCCATTATGAAGTCAAACAACAACAAGTGCTGGCGAGGATCTGGGGAAACAGGTACACTTGTACATTGCTGCTGGGACTGCAAATTGGTGCAGCCAAATGGGAAAGCATTATGGAGATTTCTTGGAAAGCTGGGAACGGAACCACCATTTGACCCAGTTATTCCCCTTCTCGGTCTAAAACCTAAAGACCTAAAAAGAGCATGCTACAGGGACACTGCTACATCGATGTTCATAGCAGCACAATTCACAATAGCAAGACTGTGGAACCAACCTAGATGCCCTTCAATAGAAGAATGAATAAAAAAATGTGGCATTTATACACAATGGAGTATTACTGTGCATTAAAAAATGACAAAATCATAGAATTTGCAGGGACATGGATGGCATTAGAACAGATTATGCTAAGTGAAGCTAGCCAATACCTAAAAAAACAAATGCCAAATGTCTTCTTTGATATAAGGAGAGTAACTAAGAACAGAGTAGGGACGAGGAGCATGAGAAGAAGATTAACATTAAACAGGGATGAGAGGTGGAAGGGAAAGGGAGAGAGAATGGAAACTGCATGGAAATGGAAGGAGAACCTCAGGGTTATACAAAATTACATACAAGAGGAAGGGAGGGGAAAGGGAAAATAATTCAAGGGGGAAAAATTTATTACTGTAGAGGGTGTAGAGAGAGAAGAGAGGAGGAGAGGGGACGGGAGGGGGATAGTAGAGGATAGGAAAGGCAGCAGAATACAACAGACACTAGTATGGCAATATATGAATCAATGGATGTGTAACTGATGTGATTCTGCAATCTGTAAAGGGGGCAAAAATGGGAGTTCATAACCCACATAAATCAAAGTGTGAAATATTATTTATCAAGAACTATGTAATGTTTTGAGCAACCATATATAAAAATTAAAAAAAAAGATAACTAAATTCGGTGAATAATGCACGAGATTCCTAATATTTCTACAGTAACTGACCCAGTTTAAAATCAATGCCAGTAGATTCCTATGGGACATGATGTGTATTTTGACGTTCATTTTTATTCAACAATGGTACATTACTATTTCATGAGTTTATGCACATCATAGGATATATATTTCATCCACAAATTAGCAAATTTATAGGCATTTGATTCAATTTCAATTGCTTCCTGCTTTACAACATATGCATTCCTCCAGGTTTCCTGACTGGTCTATTCATGAGACTTCTTTCCAAACATATTATTTTCGATTTCCATAATCACTTTTGAAACAAAACTCACACACTGTTCATGATAAACCAAAACACTAATATTACCATTAGATGTATAATTGGTGGGAATGAATGATTGTATATCAATATAAGATTTCCTGTAATTTTTAAGATATCAGTTCAATCCATTATTTAAAGTTGGAACAAGTTATATTATTTATTCACTGTATTGTCTATTCGTACTTTATCTCTAAATTCATAGACAGAGGGTGCACCTCTTTGTAACCCCAATACTAATTTTACGTCTTGAATATATTGCTTCCAGAAATGGTGGAAGAAATACTCATGTCACGTGATCTACATATACATTTTATCACAGTAGTATTCTGGACAAATAATGTAATGGTCACGGTTATGATTGCACGAAGGACTAAATGGAAAGTGAACATGGATTACTAAAAACATCTATGTCCAGGTTGCCTAATGCTCTCAAATGTCAATCCTATTGGTGACTACATATTTTTTTCTTCCTAATATTATGTATTCAAACTCAACCCTGTTGAAAATGTCTAATCCTATCACTCACTTTATACTTTGCCTGATTTCGTAATGTCTCTATTGATATCTGCTTTTCTACATTTTTTCCCAGCTCATCATAGTGACTGACTCTTCATATGTGCTGACTTTAACAATCACTCTGTAACCGAAACCCTATTGTTAAAGAACTTTTGTTCCAAATGCTATACTCACACTTCTTCCTAAACGTACTATCTTCCTATTTCTATCAACTATCCCTTTTTGACTGGATGTTCTCTTCTACATTCAATCATTATAGTAAATGTCCGGCGAGCTTCACAGGAGGAAACCACCAACAGACTATCTCATGCAACAGCAAAGGGTTTATTGAGTGTCCAGCATGCTGGTGCTCAGAGCTCACTTGAATAGAGCAGATAGCCCTGAGAATAGCTTAAGTAGAGCTTATATACATTACCTGGAGAGGGCAGGGAGGGAAGTTTATTGATGGATCGGGGTGAGTGGGCGATTTGCGTGCAACTGGGTGAGGGAGCACATTCTGCAGTTGGGCAGTTGGGGACAGCACATACTGGGAACAAGATTTGCAAGCATTTCTCAAGATTTCAACAGTGTTTTGTTAAGCATACAGAAAAACAGGAAGTGACAAGTAACTATTTTACTAACCTTTTATTCCCCACTTCTTCTTCTCGCTACTTTTAATCATAAAAATGATCATTGGGGGGTTGTCACATTCTATGTATACTAGTAGGGTATTACCATAAGTTTAACTCGTCCAATTTGAGCCTGGAGAAAAGAAATTACAAGGATGAGAAAACAGGGTTTAATAGTTAGCAATAACATGAGGATTACTATTGGACCGGCCAGGGTTGATAAAAACGTAGTTAACCAGGAAGACTGTGTGAACCAAGACTCAAACCACCTTTTTTGGGCCTCTCTGTCTCGTTGATGCTTTTCAAGGCATCTTTTTAATTTACTCTTAGATTTTATTACAAGTCCAGTATGCTCGGCATACAAACAACTTTCTTTTCTCAATGTAGCACAAAGCCCCCTTCTCTCATGACGAGGAGGTCCAACCCTCTAGTGGTCTGAAAAACAACTTCAGAGAGAGAGGTAAAAGACTCATGCAAAGCTCTGATGGAGGTTTCTAATATGTTAGTTTTGGTCTATTGCTGTCATTTGTTGGGTCATTTGTTGAGTCCCTTGGACAAAGGCAGTGGTTCCTGTGGCCACCAGTGCAGCAATTTCTATTCCTAATAGGATGGCTACATTGAGAGATATATATTTTCAGTGGAACCGGGTTGAATGCCCCCCTATTTGATCTTCAAATGAATCTGCGTCGTGATAGAGCACTCTGGGAAACATCTGCACGATTACACAATTAATCACATCTGTTGACCATTTCATGAAAACATTAACAATGTTTAAGTATATAGAATCATGCTGTAGTAGGGAAGGACAAGGCAACGCACCTAAGATAGCACTGAAGACAGGGAAACAGTCCTATTTGGTTGCAACCAGATTCAGAGGGCATTGATTCTGTTGTAATCAACTAATCCTCTGAAACCCAAGTTTAGGTAGTTTCAGAATTTTGTACCCAACATGTAAGGGAAGGGGCTCAGAAGTTCACAGTCTGCAGAAGTTGAAAAAAGCAGTTTTTGTTTCTGTTTTTTCCTCGGTTCTGGGCAAGTTAACTTTTCAAGGACACCTGGAAGGGAAAGAGATTTTCTTCCCTTTCTTATTTTCCCATTGCCAGCTGTTACTACGGAGCCCAGTTGCTAACTTCGTTAACTTAGAAATGTAGCCATCTCTGTGAAGCCCCACGTCAAGGCCAGAGGCCTTGTTCACATATTTTTGTGAAAAACTAGTAAGGGGGTTTCTGGATTAGGAGTGCTGATTTTTTTAGCCAGTGGCCAAGTAGAACAGGGCAACATGAAAATAGGAAGTTTAACTACATTGAACTTTTTTATAGGGACTCTTTTGCTGAAAGTCCTAAAGTCAGCCATGGTGAAGACTTCTGGAGAAGGTCAGTTAAAGACTTTTCTGTGGGCCTGGTATAGAGGGGAAAGACGGAGAAGGTGGGGCTGAGAGCAGCTCCGAGGATCTGAGAATGAGAAAAGAGAGATGTAAAAAAATAATGGGAAAGTGGTTTGGAATTTTCCTAGCAACAAATAATTGAGCAGTAGAACAGGTCAAGCAGAGGGGAAGATGGTAGTGAGTATCCCAAAACGCAGAGGGACTTTAAATTTGTAGTAAACTGTTTTCAGTGATGACAAAGCAACTTTAAAGGCCATTTTCATTACATCTTGGATAGAGGTCTGAGGGCTCTCCTCAGCTGGTTTGAGCTTTGGGTTAGTTGGTAAGAGGACCTGGTGGGACCCAGTGCGGGCACTGTCAACAGAAGAGAGGAGTGAGTGGGTGGAGGGGTACCTCAGTACCTGCTACGTCAGCAAGGGGGCAATGGTCTGAGAACCAGCAGAGGTTTGGGTTTTTGATCTAATAATTGTAGTGGAGAAATCATGTTGCTGAGGTGGGAGTGACAGCAGAGACTCTGGAACAGAAGGCTGAAGGTGAGGATCTATTGGATAAGCATAGTTCAGGATGTGAGCGAAGAAGGGAAAAGGCCTCCACATAGTGGAATCTCCTTTCACCCTTTTGAGCACTAGCAGATGTTAGAAAGGTCATGCAGGATTTGAGGATCTAGAATCCCCTCTGGTGGCCATCAGTTTTTGTTATCTAATTCGTAATATCGCCAATGCTGTCTACTGAATTTAATGCAGGGTTTGGGTTCCATCAGGCAGCCCCTGTACGCTAACATCCCCATGACTTACAGAAGAAGTCGGCTTTTCCCCCACACAGCCATGGCTGTTTTTGGCTTTGACAGTCGGCCGGGTAAACACAGTAATCTAGGCTAGCCAACCTGCATCTGGCTCATGTGTCCCTACATCCATAATATTTGTTTCCATTATCTATGGTAAGGAAGGGATTTAATGGAATTTTAGTGGGATCCTCTTCATCAGGGATATCCCATTAGGAAAGACCTATAGCCAGCTGACAAATGTCTGGGTGGAGAGATGGTCACCAGGTCCCTAAGTGGGCTGCATGCAAGATAGATTATACTTATTTTCCAGTAGAATTTGTGATCAGCCATCGCTGCTGAACGGGCTGATGAGGGTTAGGACTACTTGTGGCCAAGGGGAGAGTCTATAGGCTTATCCACACGTGAATATGCAATTTGAAAGTGTTACCAGTCTTTTCCAGTTTCCAGCCAGAGTGTGGACAGGGCGCAGGCTTGAGATGAGAGGCATGGATCCAGGAAGTGATTCCGTTTACCTTTACCACTATAGATGTTATAAGTAGCACCTGGTATGGTCCTTTCCAGTGGGGTTCCAGGGATGACACCTGATATCATCTTACGTAGATGAAGTCTCTTACTTGATATCGATGTGGAGTCCCCTCGTCCCCAGTTTGGTAGGGAGTGGCCAGCTGTTTCCACAGGTATCACTGAGATCTTTCAAGAGCTTTAAGTCTGTCAAACAAGGGGGTGTGAAAGGGATCGTTAGGTCTTAGAGTTGGGCTTTGGTCCGTTACTGGAAGAGAGGCACCCTAGATATTCACAGGGGGTGTGGTTACTCAAAGAAACAGAGGGCATATTTCTTGCACGAAACATTGTATAAGGCATGAGCATAGTCCAATCATTTATGCTGGTCTCTAAGCTTAATTTCGTTGAGGTCTCTTTAATGGTTCTATTTATTCTTTCTACCTGTCCTGAACTCTAGGGTATGTAAGCACAATTAAACTTTCAATGAATCCCCAGGTTCCTGGCTAACCCCTGACTTACTTGGGCCATGAACGCCGGTGCATTATCAGACCGTATTACCTTTGGCAGGCCGTACATTTGAAAAATGTCTTTCAGGATCTGCTTGACCACCATTAGCACTGTTTCTTTTTTTTTCTTTTAGTGGGGAAGGCTTCAATCCATCCGAAAAATGTATCTACAAAGACCAGAAGATATTTATGTCCATACCTTGCTGGCTTATTTTCAGTAAAGTCAACTTCCCAGAATTGTCCTGGTCTGGTTCCTCGTAGGTGCTTTCCTGCAGGAAGCTTGGAAGGGTAAGAATTTACCAATTGATGGACTCGACAGGTTTTTTTTACCCATTCAGTTATTTCTTTTTGCTGTGAGTCAGTTAGTGGAAAACTCTGTTCTTGATACTTCAGAAATACCTGCAGTTTCTTTGAACCAAGGTGAGTGAGTTGATGTGCATTTTCTACTGACGTATTTAGAGCTGTGACTATAGGAGTTTTTACTGAAGGATTTAGAAATTCCACTTGGGGGCCTTCAGGGTTAAAAGTTATTTTGGACCGGAACTTGGTGAGCAGATCTCTGCCCATCAATGGGGCTAGGAATTCTGGGATTACTAGGAAGGAGTGATGGATTTTTCCTTTCCCCAGTTCCATGATCCTCTTAGTTGTCCAAGCCCGATATTTACTGTCATTAGCCCCTTGAACTAGAGACCTTTTATTTGATAGAGGGCCCAATGTGACATTAGGGGTGAGTATATTGCCCCTTTATCCACTTCAAAGATTACTGGGGTCCCCTCCACTTCAAAAGTTACCCTGAACTCGGGGAGGGGATCTGAGCCCCGACTTTCATACTCATCCTCCAGAGTCAGAATGGCTGACTGGCGTGGCTGTCCCTTTCTAGGGCACTCTTTGGCCCAGTGTCCTTTTTTTTTTACAGTTGGTACATTGATCTGAGGCCAGGGGTGGCCTCTGGCATGGGACCAGGTATCCCTTCCTGTCTCCCTGTTTCTTAATTTCTGGCCCTTTTGTTGTTGTGACCAGGACCTTAGTCAACGCCTTAGTCTGTCTTTTGTTTCTTTTATCCTCACTTTGCTTCTTTCTCTTCCTCAGTTTCTCTCTTAAGGTATATTTTCTTGGCTTCTCTGACTAAATCTCTCAAAGTCATATCTTGTAATCCATCTAAGCATTGTGACTTTCTTTTAATATCAGGGGAGCTTGCCCAATAAAGGCCATCATGACAGATGCCTTTTGATCCTCTGCCTGTGGATCGAAAGGAGTATATCTCCTACATGCCTCCATAATTCTCTCTAGAAACATAGAGGGAGATTCATCAGGCCTTTGAATAATCTCTATTACCTTGGCCAAATTAGTTGGTCGCCTAGTGGCCACTTGGAGGCCCACTATTAGAACCTGGCGATAAGTGGACAGATGCTTTCTAACTTCAATGTTGTTGGTGTCCCAGTTGGGTTGTTTCAAGGGAAAACCAGCTTTGATTAAGTTGGGAAGATGTGTCCATCTCCAATCTGGTCGGAGGACATTTTTTTATAGCTTCCAGGAAGATTCTCTTTTGTTCCTCTGTCGTGAAGAGAGTCCCTAGGAATTGTTGACAGTCATCAAAAGTAGGCAGGTGTGAAAACATCAATGACTCAACCAGACCTGTGAGCCCGATGGGGTCCTCGGAAAAAGGGGGATTGTTATTTTTCCAGTTATATAGGTCGGAAGAGGAGAAAGGCCAATATTTGTAGGCTTGCATTTTCCCCCCATGGCCTTCGTCAATCAATGGTCCGTAGGGACATAGGGGGAGCATCACAGGAGGTCCAGGGTTTTCAATCATTTGCCACCATCAAGTTCCCTTAGCTGGGCTAGCTTCCTCCTGCGGAGGAGGGGCTGTGTGTGCTGCGGGGGAGTTATCTGTAGGGCGCTGGGCCAGCTTAGATTCCTCCAATGGTAGAGAGGCTGAGTCAGCTGCAGGAGAATCACTTAGAGGGTGTTGGTGGTTGGGAGACGAGGGCAGGGTATAATAAGGGGGAAGAGAGTACAGTAGAGTCAAATCTTGTGACTCAGGGATTACAAAGGGTGGAGGAGGAGGAGGAGCAGAGGGTTTGAGAGATCATGGGGGAAGGAGTAGGAGCAGGGGAAGGTACAAAGAAAGGCTTCACCCATTGAGGAGGAGATTTGCAGAGGTCCTGCAAAGTTAAGATATATGGCTGTTGATCCGGATGGCTATGTGTGCCTGGGTGAAAGACAATATCTCTGACTTCTTAAATTAGTGGGAAATAGAAAGATCCTTCTAGGGGCCATCCAAATTCAAAGGTGGGCCATTCTGAGGCACAGAGATTCCGAAAGGTCCAACGTTTTACTAAAAAAGAAAGATTCTGAGCCCTTAAGCGGACTTTGGTCCAGTGATCAAGGGTCAGGGACAGGGGCATTGAAGTGCTGTGTCCCATAATGAAAGATACACAAAGAGTGAATGCAAGACACACGACACAGACAAGACAAGACAATAAAGACATTGAATGGACATCCAAAACTGAGACCAGGACTGAGTAGCCAGCAAAACCCAATGGCCTGGCAATTCCGAATCCGATACAAAATATTACTGAGTCGAGGAGACTATTGTTCCTCGATTTCCCGAGTCTTTGGGAAGTCCCCCAGGGACGTGGCCTGCGGCTCTGTGACACGTCTGTCAGCCACCATCGGAGAGAACTCACGCTCTTCATCGACAGCCATTTTGCCAAGCCCTAACCTTAACACTGAATCAAGAAAGAGGGGCCTTACTTAACCCGAGAGGAACCCGTTAGGGTCTTTTGTCCGCCGCTGCCAAAACTCGGTGGAATCTCCATATGTAAAGGTCGGGCGAGCATGGAAGGAAGAGACCACTAACAGACTGTCTTATCCAACAGCAAAGGGTTTATTCTGGGTCCAGCATGCTGGGGTTCGGAGCTCACTTGAATAGATCAGAGAGCCCTGAGAACAGTTTAAGCAGAACATATATATTTTCCTTGGAGAGGGCAGGGAGGGAAGTTTACTGATGGTTCAGGGCGAGTGGTCAGTTTGTGTGCAACCGGGTGAGGGAGTACATTCTACACTTTGGCACTTGGGGACAGCACATTCTGGGAACAAGATTAGCAAACAGTTCTCAAGATTTTAACAGTGTTTTCTTAAGCATACAGAAAAACAGGAAGTGACAAGTACCTATTTTATTAACCTTTCACTACCGACTATCCTTTTTGACTGAATGTTCTCTTCTACATTCTATGATCCAAAGTACAAGGTCTTATGCCATTGTATATCAATTTATTCAAAGCTAAGTATCCCAATCAAGGGCCCAGTGCCCTTCTGGGCTTCAAATGTTACTTAGATTTCTGTTTTTATACATATATTTCACCTATATATTTTTATACATATTGCAGGTTCCCAATACCATTATTTATTCAGCATAATGATTCCTAACCCAAATCAAACATGTTATTAACCCTAACCATACATGGTTCCCTCAATCTAACGTTACAGAAGAGCAGGGACAGAGTTGGTCTTACAATACAGGAATATAGGGAATCTTTCACCTGCTGATAACCTCAAAGGTCCATGCAGATATAATCTCTGGAGAAGATGTAGGCAACTCTGAAAGACCTGAGAGTGCAAAAGTCATCTTCCACGGAAAACAACCTGGTCAGGGTGAAGTGTTCTGTCTGAATCAGCCTCTCCATTCTTAATGTAGAGAAGATGGACCAAATGAGACCTGTGTGGAGAGCTGCTCCTGGGTGCCTATGGGTGATATACCATTCTAACTTGTGAAAGTGTCACAGGAAGCAGGGGCAGCCTCCATCTCATGGGAAGCTTGGAAGCAACTCTTAGGACAGATTGGTTGCCAAGGCAGTGAACTCATTCAGTTTCTGACGGAAGTGACCTCACCTCACTTCCTTGGTGATGGAACTCTGTGAACTTGCGATCCAGGAAGCCAGTCAAACATTGACAGTCCCAGTCCCAGTCTCAGTGGTTATACTTTTTGAATTTCCCAACGACAGAGTCAGTCTTTATTGGTACCTACTAATGTTAGGATGGCCAAATGGCAGGAAAACTCTGAAGAGGGGCCTTTCCTGAGAAAACAGGTAGTGGCTCACCGCTGGCTCCTGACAACTTCAGAGAGTTGGCAAAGGACACAAAATCTGAGACAGGACAGACCATTTCGGGGGAACGTAGAATGGCCCACAGTCAGAGGACACTCCAAATAGTCACAACCTACTTGGAGGAAAGAGGTGCCTTTGTGGGTGTGGGTGTGGGTTTGTGGTTTTGGCTCATGTTCTGAGAAGAGGTAGGAAATGAGGTTTGTTTGGTTTGGGGTGAATTGTTTCTAGTAAGTCATTTGACAATGCGAGTGTTTCTGTGTCGCTGTATCCCGCTGTGTCCGTTATTGTAGATATTAGAAAAGAGAAAGCATCAATGGATGTGTCCTGTCTTTTAGAAAGCTTACCAGCATTCATGCTGCCCAATTTATAAATGGAATGCGGCTTGCCATAATGATGGGCAACACCTACGATCTTCCTTAGTTCCTGTTTTCTTCCTGAAATCTGGCCACTCTCCATAATAGGCTCATGGTTTTGTATCCAAGATATGTACCACCTCCATGCTCTGTGACATGGCCATGTACTGAATAACTGAAGTGAATTGCGAGCATCTCAGAAAACTCACATACCTGTTTAACCTGTAAAGTCTCATTGGAGAAACCCTGCTTTGGGCCTTTTGCTTACCTATTGTTCTGTTTCCCTGAATGTCAGGAAGGTCTTTGCCTCAGGACAACGCTTTGCGAAGTCTAAAGAAAAACTTTTTCAAATAAAAAAGAATGGGCATCAGCTGTGGCTCTTTACTTAATTGCTTTGCAAAGAGTTGTGTATGAATCAGCGTCTTGGCCCTGTGTTAGGCTGTAGCTTAGATTCTCAGCAACTGATGGATCTAAAGAAAGATCCCATGTGTGCATCCAAAACCAAAATAGCAAAAGAGCAGTCATTGTGGATGAAGTCTTTCGCCTTCCTCTGTAAGGTTTCTGACATCAATCAAGTGAGAATAGGGATCCTTTAGGTCAAATGAGTTCTTCAGTTCCCTGCAGAGGCTAGCCCATAGGTGGTTGGGTTTTCTCATGACTCCAATTCATATAAAGAATTTAAACCCCACAGTCAGTATTTCTCAAATTTGAGAAGTGAATCAGTATTAACGGCAGGCCTATTTGATCACTCCTGGTTCACAGGAAGGGTGTCCAGGTCACGCAGAATTTAGGTAAATGAGGGGCAAGAAAGCATATTTTGGACACTCTCTTGGGCTGCATTCCTCATGAAAATCTCCAGTCAGAGGTTATGATGAGTGTCTATATGGAAGAAGTGAGGGCCATGTGGGAGTGTTTTGGATTTAATTGTGGTTATTTTTGTGGCAGTTGGAAGGGATGACTGAGTCCACCTGGGTTTGAACTCTGGTGTGATTCCCCTTAGAGGCTGAGTACAGGAACTGAACTTAGAGAAGTATTGCCATGAATTGTGTTGGGATTTTAGAAGACCAAGCATGAGAGTCACCCTTGGAAACTGAGATCTAGGCCCAGGGTGGCTTTCCAGAGACCACTGGGAATCTCAGGCTTGATATCACATGATTTTATTCTTAACGACTTGGCAGTCTTAGTTGAGAGTCAAAACACACATGGACGTTACATTGTAGACCTCAATGGGCCTGGATTTATGTGACACTTTGGCCAATCTTTGGGAAACCTTGCCAGTGAGAGTTCTCCAGAACTTCATTTGAAATGAACTTCCACAACATTTAACGGTCCCTGAATGAATTGAAACCCACATGCTGCCAACTTCATCCTTGAAAAATTGCTAGATAAATACCATGAAATTTTTGAAATTCCCATGACCAGATGGCACTGGAGAAATTTTGGTTGTCCTGTTGCTGAACATGATTATTCAGGACAGTGACTTGATTGACTGAGTTTCATGAAAATGGTGTATAACAGAGATTCCAGGAAGTTGGACCCTGCAGAGTAGTGGGCCTAGTGCAGTGAAGGGCAGGTGTGTGATAAAAAAAAATCTGTGGTGGGGCCATGTGGATCTGCCATTGTCTTCCAATTGGCTTGTGACTGACATGGTGCAGCCAGCAGACGCTTCTATGTAAAGGTATCTTTTTATATGGAGAGGTTTCAGGCCAATGTTCAGAATCCGGTTGCTATGGTCAAGGAGGCCAGCTATGTGGAAGAGAAGCCTGGTTGGTACATTCTTCTGCAGGCCCTGACCCACCACAGGTGACAGAACTCCCTCCAGCACTGTGTCCCAGATGAATTCCTTGTATTTCTTGAAGCAAATACGAAACTCCCAGTGCAGTAGCAAGAAACACCAGGAAAACTGGAGGATGACCAAATGGCTTCAGAGTCCACAAGAGTAGACAATTAGTCCCCAGTGGCCACAGTTTACCTACAAACAGAAAATTAAAGACAGCTTCCTCATGTTTATTGGAAAATAAGAAATCATGTATTCCAGGTCACATAGAAGCATACCCAGATTTGATTGTCTCACTACAAAGGAAGCTAAATCCCTGACTACAACACATATTTCAAGTGCCCAACCTCAGAGGCAGTTCCTCAAGAAGTCTTTAGTCCAGCAGAGCTCCATGTTTGTGGAGTGTTTACCCTGTCCCTTACTTTTGGAATCTCCTCTACCACCTCCAAGTTTGTGAACTCGTGAGCATATTTGATTCCAGATATGTATTCACAGATTTTCTAACTCTTTTCCTCTAATTGTTTCTAACTTGGGGCCAAGGTAATCTCAAGGCATTGTTATGCATGAGAGTGGGAAGATACTTTTGTAGCATATATTTGCATAAACATTGGAATCATTTTCCAAATTTTCATTCGAAATACTGAATCCCTGACACAAACCCATGCCAACTAGACTCTGACTACTAATTCTAATATGATGGAGAAAATTAACCCAAACAGAATAGAAATACAAGCAGTTCAGAGGACGAATGGTGTACCATTGGAATTGCCTTTTGCTTTATATAGGGTAGGAGTTATAAATCTAGTCAATTTTTTGTTGAAATGGTTCTCCATGTGTTTTTCAAGTTAACAAATATGTGAATTCCTGTCTACCTTTCTCTGTATCCTATTCAGCGCATGTATTTTTATATGCACATATAGAATCCTACCTGGTACCACACGTACATTCTTGTGAGGTGGCTCACTTGGCAGACAAAAATTGTGAAAAGAGATCACTCCTACTAAACGCTGTTGAAACTGAAAATTCAAACTATTGATGAGCTTCCTAGTACAATAAAATTATACATGAATCCATGTTCAGTAAAACGAATTTATCTGGATCTGTGGATGACATATATTTCGTGGTGAATTTCAATTGGCTTATATTGCTACTTTTTAATGTCTGTTTGTGTGTGTGCCTGTGTGTGTGTGTGTGTGTGTGTGTGTGTGTGTGTGTGTTTATATATATATATATATATACACACACACTCTACAGATTTTTCAAAATATGAAATATATGTGTCTTATTATACACTCCGTAAATTCATTCATATTCATGTATGTGGATTAATAATCAACTTTTCACAAGATTATTCTGAGAAATATTCATCCACCTGAACTACATATTTGATTCCTAGTACTGAAAACTAACAGTAAATGGTGCATACAAATCCTAATATCTCTGCAGTAACTGACACAGTTTTATATCAATGCAAGTAGATTCCTATGGGACGTGATGTGTATTTTGTCTTTCATTTATATTCAATACTGGTACATTACTTTTTCTTCAGTTAATGCACATGGTAGGATATATATTTAATCCACTAGTTCAGAAATTTATAGGCATTTTGTCTTAATTTCCATCACTTCCTAATTCAGAAAACATGTTTTCCACAGGGTTTCTTGACTGGTCTTTTCATGAGACTTCTTTCACAAAATGCAAAGGTCACACTTATGTTTGTACCGAAGTCTAAATGGAAAGTGAGTATGGATTACTAAAAACATCTATGTCCAGGTTGCCTAATGCTATCAAATGTCAATCCTATTGGTGACTACATATTTGTTTCTTCCTAAGATTATATATTCAACCTCAACACTGTTGAAAATGCCTGATCCTATCACTTACTTTATACTTTGCCTGATTTCCTAATGTCTCTATTGATATATGGTTTCCTACATATTTTCCAGAGTTCATCAATGTGACTGGCTCTTCACATGTACTGATATTTACATTCATTCTCTACCCGAAACCCTACTGTTAAAGAACGTTTGGTTCAAATCCTATACTCACTCTGCTTTCTAAACCTACTGAATATCTTCCTAATCCTACTGACTATCCTTTTGACTGGATGTTCTTTTCGACATTCAATCATCCAAGGTACAAGGTCCTATGCCATTGTATATCAATTTATCTGAGACATCTGTGCAGAATATAATTCAAAGCTGAGTATCCCAATCAAGGGCCCAATGCACTTCTGGGTTTCAAATCTTACCTAGATTTCTGTGTTCATACTTATATTTCACCTATATATTCTTGTAAATATTGCAGGTTCCCAAAACCATTATTCATCGCACAGAATGATTCCTAACCCAAATCAAACCTGTTATTAACCCTAAGCATACACTGTTCCATCAATCTATCTTTACAATAGAGCAGGGACAGAGTTGGTCTTACAATACAGGAATTTAGGGTATCTTCCACCTGCTGAAACCTCAAAGGTCCATGCAGAAATGATCCCTGGAGAAGACTTAGGCAGCTATGAAGGACCTGAGAGAGCAAAATCATCTTCCATGGCAAAAAAAACCGGTCAGGATGAAGTATTGTGTCTGAATCAGTCGCTCTGTTCTTAATGTAGAGAAGATGGACAAAACCAGGCCTGTGTGGAGAGCTATTCCATGGTGCCTGTGGTTGATATACCATTCTAACTTATGACTGAGTCAGAGAAAGTAGGGGCAGCCTCCATCTCATGGGAACTTTGTAAACAACTGTTAGGACAAAGTGGTTGCCAAGGTATTGACCTCATTCAATTCCTGAAGGAAGTGACCTACCTCACTTCCTTGGTGATAGAACTCTCTGAACTTGGGATCCAGGAAGCCAGGCACCCAGAGCCAGTGCCAGTCCCATTCCCAGTGGGCACACTTGTTTGAATTTTCCAAGGACAGAGTCAGTCTTTCTTGGTACCTCCTGATGTGAGGATGACCAAATGCCAGGAGAACTCTGAAGAGGGGCCTTTCCTGAGAAAGCAGGTAGTGGCTCATTGCTGGCTCCTGACAACTTAACAGAGTTGGCAAAAGGGACCTGATCTGATACAGGACAGGCCATTTGGGGGGAACATAGTATGGTCCACCAGTCAGAGGACACTCCGGATAGTCACAGACCTAGTTGTGGGAATAAGGTGCCTTAGTGGGTGTGGGTGTGAGTTCGTGCTTTTGTCTCATGTTCTGAGAATAGGTAGCAAAGGTGGTTTGTTTGGTTTGGAGTCGACTGTTTCTAGTAAGTCGTTTGAGAAGGCAAGTTTTTCTATGTCTGTGTATCCACTGTGTCCGTGGTTGTAGTTATTAGAAAAGCCAATACATCAATGGAGGTGTCCTGACTAGTAGGAAGCTTCCAGGCATTTATTCTGCCCTTTTTATGAATGGACTGCAGCTTGCCTTATGGATAGACAACACCTACTATCTTCCCACGTTCCTGTTCACCTCCTGATTTCTGGCCTCTCTCCAGAATAGGCTCATGGTTTTGTGTCCAAGATGTGTACCACCTCAAATTCTGTGACATAGCCATGTACTGGATAGCTGAATGGAATGGGAACATCTCAGAAACCTCAGAGATCAGTGTAACCAGAAAAGTCTCAGTGGAGAAACCCTGCTTTGGGCAATTTGCTTACCTATGGTTCCCTTGCCCTGAATGTTAGGAATGTCTTTGCCTCAGGCCACCCGTTTGTGGAGCCTGAAGAAAACAGTTTTCAAATTGAAATGAATGGGCATCACCTGTGGCTCTTTGCTTAATTACTTTGGAAAGGGATGTGTCTGAATCAGCCTCTTGGCCCTGTGTGAGGTTGTGGCTTTGATTCTCAGAACCTGATAGATCTAAAGAAAAATCCCATGTGTGCATCCAAAACCAAAATTGCCAAAGGAGCAGTCATTGCTGATGAAGTCTTTCACCTCCCTCTGTAAGTTTTTTGACCTCTATCAAGTGAGAATAGGAAAGATACACCAAGTCAATTGATGGCTCCTATTGGAAAAATTCTATCACTGATGACAGCATCAGCATAAGTACCCCAACACTATGACAATTCGCTGCAGCAGCAGATAGTTCACAATGCATACAAGTGAGTTCACAATGCATACAAGTGATACATAATCCAGGCAAGTTCTGCAAGCAGTTCAGTGATGGCTATTGCAGAATCTGTAGATTGGTTTTATCTTTGTCTTCACCTTCACTGGGATGAAAATAGGAATTCTGGCAGTAATGGCTAAAGAAAAAATTATGTAACATTCCTGAGGCCACTAAAAGAAAACAATTTTCTTAACAATTTACATTATCTTGAAGAGAATAATTAAATATAATGAAAAGGAAAAGTGAAAGTAAACAAGCACGTCTGTTAACCTCCTATTTTTTCACATATTAAGACAATGCTGAACAGTTGTTTTCCCAATTTAAATTAAACAATTTAATTCACGTGAATAAAAAAAATGGATATATTATTTCATTAGCACTCATCATATGTGATATATGGACATACGCACATTCAAATATATAACACAAAACACAAGTGTGCACACATAATAAATACATACAACACATAATATAATAGTAAAGGTCTTATAACTTTTTACATGTGAAATCATCATTGCAATGTTTAAAAACTCTATAGTCAAAAAATAGAACTGATAAGCAAAACATTATCCTAGGTCTGTATGAGCTCAAAAAAAAAAAAACAAAAGAGAACTTCATGATGTGGGAAAGGGCAATAATAAAATAGTTATTGAAAAAAGCATCCCTGTTCTGTCGCAGATGTAAGGATAGCCAAACTGGAGTTTTTGATATCAGCTGTTATGGATTTGAGCCAAATCATCTTATTTTGGTCTATTGAAAGCGCTTCAGTTAATCTCTCTGGAATCCAAATCGGCTGCTGTTCTCCTTGTGGAAACACATAAACAGACCCCCGACTCCAGGCAATCACTGGGTCGGGACCTTAGTTAATCTCTCTGGAATCCAAATCGGCTGCTGTTCTTCCTGTGGAAACCAAAAAACAGACCTCCAACTCCAGAAAATTAATGGGTCCGGACCTTTCCATTTTCCTGTTAGAATATCCTTCCAAAGTACCTCGGGCTTATACACATTTTTTGGACACTTATGCCTTTCTGCAGCACTAAGTCCTGAAAATCCAAATTTAAAAAGTTTAGATTAAAAAGGGTTATTTTAATTTTATCTTTGGGGAATTTATATTCCTTCCCAATTCTGTCTTCTTACTTTAATGAGTACATTTTAATAGTGTGATGTGCTCTTTCAACTATGGCTTGTCCCTGTGGATTGTATGGGTTTCCTGTTATATGAGTAATGCCAAATGATGAGCAAAATGGTTTAAAAGAGGTAGAAGTATAACCGGGGGCACTATCTGTTTTTTACTGTTTTGGAATGACCACAGTGGCAAAATTTTGTAAGCAATGAGCTATAACATCTTTATTTTTTTTTTCCCCCATGAAGGGAGCCCATCAAAAATCGAGAAGAAGTATGAACTGTAACATGCAAATATTTTACTTTTCCAAATTCTGGCAAGTGTGTGACTTCCATCTGCCATATATGGTAAGGTATCAATCCTCTAGGATTGACTCTAAGATTAAAATGTGGTAAAATGGTCACACAATTTTGACATTGTTTTATTATTTGTCTAGCTTGCTCCTTAGTTATTTTAAAATGCTTTTGTAAAGTATTAGCATTGATATGGAACTTTTCATGAAAATTTATAGCTTCTTCTAGTGTAGAGAAAATATGTATGTATGTCATGTGTAGTTTTACCTGCTAAATCATTGCCCAAACTAAGGGCTCCAGGCAATCCTGTATGTGCCAAGATATGTCCTATTAAGAATGGATCTTTTCTGTCCCAGATTAGACTTTGTATACTGGAAAGCAAAGAGAAAACAGTAGAGGAAGGGGAAATCCTACCAGCATCTTCAAGGGATACTATAGCATTAACTATATACTGACTATTGGAAAATAAATTAAACACAGAATCTTTAAACATCACAAAAGCTTATAATACTGCATTAAGCTCTACCTTTTGAGCTGATTGTTGGGGTGCTAAAAATGTAAAAATTTGATCAGGTGTAACTATTGCTGCTGTACCATTATTTGACCCATCAGTGAATATATTTGGAGCATTCATGATAGGTGTTTTCTTGTAATTTTTGGAAAAATTACAGGATGCAATGACCCAAAAGACAATAAAAGATTAGATGGTAAGTGGTTATCAAATGAAACATTAGATTTACACAGGATTATTTCCCAAGTATTTAACAAATTAGCTAATTCATCAATTTGATTCATAGTGTATGGAGTAATAATTTTATTGGGAGAAATTCCAAACACTCCCTTTGCTGCTTTTATTCCGATTAGTATTAATTGTCCCTAAGCCTCAGGATACCTAGTAATAATAGTGTTAGAAGAATAAGATAAATGTATCCATAATAATGGACCTTCTTGCCAAAATACTCCTGTAGGAATATTTTTTTGTTGGTAGCACAATGAATAATAGAGGCATTATTTTATCAAATCTATCCAAATGCATATTTCCCATATATGTTTCAATGATTTTTTAATGCCTTTCTTGCTTCAGGCATTAACATTCTGGGTGAATTTGGATCAGATGGACCTTTTAGGATATCAAATATAGGTCCCAACTCTCCTGTTGGTATACCTAGATAAGGCCTTATCCAATTAATGTCTCCTAATAACTTTTGAAAATCATTAATTGATTTGAGTTGATCTACTCGTATTTGAATTTTTGGTGGACTGACCATGGTTGAGGATAATAGAACTCCTAAATAATTAATTGGAAAATTTAATTGTACTTTATCAATTGATATCCCTAGATTATAATTTTTTAATAAGTTTGTAAGTGTGGCATAACATTCTAGCAATGGGTTTTTAACTTGTGTGCTAATAACACATCATCCATATTGTGAAATATTTTTAGTTCAGGATTTTGATTTCTAATTGGCTGGATTACTTTGTTAACATAAATTTGACAAATAGTTGGGCTGTTAGCCATCCCTTGAGGGAATACTTTCCACTCATACCTCTGATCAGGACCTTCATGATTCAGTGCAGGGATAGTAAATGCAAAACTTGGACTATCCTCAGGAATAATTGGAAATGAAAAAAAAAATCTTTAATATGTATAACTAAAACATACCAAGTTTTTGGCAAAGCAGACAATTGAGGAATCCTTGATTGAGCAGGTCCCAAAATAACCATCTCATTATTAATGGCTCTTAAATCTTCCAATAATCTCCATTTACCAGATTTCTTTTTGATGACAAAAATGAAAGTATAATGGGGAGATACAGAAGGTTCTATATGTTCTTCCGCTAATTGTTGTTTGACCAGGAACTGGGCTGCTTGTATCTTTTCTTTAGTCAGGGTCCACTGAAGAACCCATACTGGTCTTTCTGATTTCCAAGTAATTTTTATTGTCTCAGTGGCCCTTTCTGAAAATCCAACCCATGTCTCTCTGTTGCTTGGTCTATTTGTATTGGTGCTGATATACCTTGATCTTGTTTTTCTAATCTTTTTCCTTTCCTAAAACCTTCTCTAGCCATAATAGTGGGTGCATTTTGATTGATGTTATTTGTTAATGTCAAACCTAATTGATCTAGGACATCTCATCCCCATAAATTTACGGGAAGATGATCCAATACATATGGCTGTATAGTTCTTTCACATTCTTCAGGATCCTTCCAATCCAATGCCATTGCACTTCTATGGGGATTAGTTGCCACTCCTAGGTCTCAAAGTATTTTAGTGTACTGTTGTAATGGCCTTTCACCATGTGTGAATGATTTGAACCCCCATCTCTACAGTTAGTACTGATCTGACGGAGGTGCAGATATCTAACCCTGCGCTCCCTCTGATTTGTCTGATGAGGCGTCTGATGGACAATGTGTCCTGGGCACTACACTGATGGGGTTGCTGGGTTCCTCCAGTGCTCTGTATATTTGTGGTTTGGGGCCCCAGAGCATTGGGCTCCCCTGTCCATTTTTTGGCAATGGAGCCCGATGCCTTTCTCCATGATATCGTGGATAAACAGCTAGTCCTTGTTCATTTTTGATAATGAAGTACCCTCTATGGTGGTTTGAGAACGGCATTCATTAGCCCAATGTCTCCCTCTATGGCATCGTGGGCAAATACCCACGTATTCTACTCCTTTGGTACCTAGTTTTGTTAAACCCTCTTCCTATGGAGCAATTCCTTTTAAAATGTCCTGTTTGTTCACAATTGTAGCATGTTCCTGGTCTGGCATCTAAAGCCTGTTTTACTGCAGCTGCCACAAATTGCCCTTGTTCATTGATGTCTCTGGCATCTAAAGCCTGTTTTACTGCAGCTGCCATGACTTTCTCTTAATGTCTCATTAATGTCTTTACATAATTTAATATATGTGTTTAAATCTTCATGTTTCCATGGTCTAGTGATATCTCTGCACCAACGATTCGCTTGGTCATAAGCCAGTTTTTTATTAATGGCATTGCTTGTTCTGTATTCCCCAAAACTCTGGTAGCTGTTTGAATAAGCCTATCTACAAATTCAGTGTAAGATTCATTAGCTCCTTTTATTACCTTAGATAATTGACCTTGTAAACCTCCATGTCGTTGTAAAGTCTTCCATGCCCTAACCGCCTCTGCAGCAATTTTTGCGTATACACCAGGATCATATGCAATTGGTTGCTACTGATCCTCATAAGGTCCCTTTCTAACAACATATCTAGATTTCTCTGAGGATAACCAGTTTCTGCATTACGCCTAGCCGTCTCCTTGCAAAATTCCTCATTGGCAACCTTCCATAAAAGGTATTGACCTCCATTTAGCACAGCTTTACACATATTAGCCCAATCTACTGGCGTCATATTCAATTTGTTGATGGATTCGACCAAGCTTACAATGAAGGGTTCTTGAGGACCATAGGTTGTTACAGCCCCTTTTAGCTGTTCACTATTTTGAAATTTAAAGCATGGTGAATTCGCTGCCCTCCTACCTCAAAATCAGGGCATGTTCATACTTGAGATCCTGTCTCAGGATCCGAACTATCAACTGTGGGGTTTGGGGGCCTCCCAGCATATGGAGGTGGCCTTGTTATTTGGACATTTACATCCTCTGGTGATAGAAAGGTGTTAGTAACAGTCTCCTGTAGAGGAGGCACTGTTGGTTGGACATTTACGCCCTCTAGTGATAGAAAGTTGTTAGTAGCAGTCTCCTTTTGTAACTTTGCCCCTGATGGCTTTTTCTGCCCTAAGCTTTGTTCTTCTATCTTTGTCTGAACTGAAGTCTTTGGACTAAGCAAACCAGATATGAACGTCCTCAATGGCAATGTGCCAACTGGCAGAGTCCCTGGGCTGTTCTTTTACCCCCTTTTAAATCTTCACCATGATGGTTCCATTATGGTATATTTAACAACTCCTTAAAAATCCATGGGCTACATTTTTGTATTGTATCAACGTATGCCCTGACTGTTCTTGACTTTACTGAGATGCCTCCTTCCTCTAACAATTTACTTAACACTCTTTCAGTTTGTTTTTTTTTTTTACTAATTTCTGATCCCGTATTTCTACTTTAATCAACCCAACAAGATGATGCCAAACAAAACCGAGACAGAATAAAATAAAAAGGGAACAACAAAAAGTCATTATAGCCTTTATCCTACTGAAATGTGCATCTGTCCTTTCTCCCTATCTGTTCCTCAGAAGTAAATAATTTTTTCTCAGATGTGAGCGGTTTTTCATCCATCTCACTCATCTCCATGGACAGGCAACAAAAGTGAAGCAAAACAAAAGAGGAATCTTAAATGGCTACCCATCCCCTCGCCCTTCGCTCAGGGGCGAGCAGTTTACCTTATCACTTACCCTCAGTGGCTCCCCGTGCAAGCCATAAAAATGCTGCAGTCTGACTGGGCACGATTCAAGAGCCACTTTTCAAAAGAAACAAACTTTATTTTTAGAACCACACATGCCAAACAAAACAGCTCGTCAGGAAAAACCCTCAGAGCCCAACTGCCACCACTGGCTTCCTTGCAAAGTTTCTGTCACACCCACAAGCCTCTCCACCTCCCACAATCCTCCTGCTCTTGAGGCTATTTAGCTGGGTCAGGTGGGTGGAGCCAAAAAAGTCCCACAATGAGCAGCTCTGTGGTCTGAAAGGGCAGGGAAACTGCCCAATGAGCATCACCGCAGAGGAGCCAATCAGCTAGATGTTGCTGGGGCCGCTGTGAGCCAATAATCATCTGGCAGGGGAATGTTGCTGGTAGCTGGAAGTTTAATGGGGCCCCTTAAGCTGTGGCTTTCAACAAATTGGTGTCTCCTTTCTCTTTAGACTATTCAGCATGTGTATTTTTATATGCACATATAGAATCCTACCTGTTATCACACGTACATTTTTGTGAGGTTGCTGACTAGGCAGATACAAGTTATGAGAAGAGATCACTCCTCTTAAATACTGTTGGAATTGAAAATTCAACCTATGGGTGAGCTTGCTAGTAGAACAACATTATATATAGATCCATTTTCAGTGAAATCAATATTTTTGCACCTGTGGATGATACATATTTCATGATGAATTTCGATTGGCAAATATATTGCTAGTTTTAATGTCTGTCTGTGTGTGTGTGTGTGTGTGTGTGTGTGTGTGTGTATATATATATATATATATATATATATATATATACTCTCCAAATTTTTCAAAATATGAAATATATGAATCTTATTATACACTCCTTAAAATCATTCATATTTATGTATGTGGATTTATGATCAACTATTCACAAGATTATTCTCAGAAATATTCATCCACCTTAAATACAGATTTGTTTCCTAGTACTGAAGACTAACTTCAGTGAATGGTGCACACAAATCCTAATATTTCTACAGTAAAACCTAGTTCAACATCAATGCAAGCATTTTCCTATGGGACATGATGTGTATTTTGCAGTTCATTTTTATTAAACAGTGGTACATTACTATTTCTTCAGTTTATGCACATCATATGATATATATTTCATCCACAAGTTCACAAATTTATAGGCATTTGTTTCAATTTCAATCACCTCCTGCTTCAGAACACATATATTCCTCCAGGGTTCTTGACTGGTCTTGTCATGAGACTTCTTTCCAAACACATTATTTTTGATTTTCAAAATCATATTTGAAGCAAAACTCACACACTCTTCATGATAAACCATAACCCTAATATTACCGTTAGATGTATAACTGATTGTAATGAATGTATGAATATCAATTTAAGATTTCCAGTATATTTTCAGATATCAAATCAATCCACTATTTAAAGTTGGAACCAGTTATATTATTTATTCACAGTATGGTCTATTCATACATTATTTCTATATCCATTGACACAGGGTACTCCACTTTTTTCCCCCAATATTTATACGTCTTCAAAATATTGCCCCCAGTAATGGTGGAAGAAATGCTCATGTCACCTGATCTACATATAAATTTTAACACAGTAAAATTCTGGACACAGAAAGCAAAAGTCACTCTTATGATTGTAGCAAAGCCTAAAAGAAAAGTGAGCATGGATTACTAAAAATATCCATGTCCCGGTTTCTTAATGCTGTAAAATGTAAATCCTATTGATAAATCCTATGTATTTGTTTCTTTCTAAGATTATATATTCAAACTCAACCCTGTTCAAAATGTCTAATCCTATCCCTCACTTTATACGTTGCCTGATTTCTTAATGTCTCTATTGATATCTGCTTTCCTACATATTTTCCCCATTTCATCATTGTGTCTCACTCTTCACATGTGCTGATATTTACATTCACTCTCTTATTGAAAACCAATTGCTAAAAATCTTTTGGTCCAAATCCTATACTCATTGTTGTTTCTAAACCTAGAGAATATCGTCCTAAACCTACGGACTTTCCCTTTGTGACTGGATGTTCTCTTCAACTTTCAATCATCCAAGGTACAAGGTCCTATGTCATTGTATATCGATTTATCTGAGACATCTGTGCAGAACATAATTCAAAGATAAGTAACCCACTCAATGGCCCAATGCCCATCTGAGCTTCAAATCCTGCCTAGATTTCTGTTTTCATACTTTTATTTTACCTATATATTCTTGTAAATATTGCAGATTCCCAGAATGAATATTCATCCTGCAGAATGATTCCTAACCCAAATCGAACGTGTTATTAACCCTAACCATACACTGTTTCCTCAATCTAACTTTACAGAAGAGCAGGGACAGTGTGACCAGGAAAGTCTCAGTGGAGAAACCCTGCTTTGGGCCTTTTGCTTACCTATTTTTCTGTTGCCCTGAATGTCAGGAAGTTCTTTACCTCAGGCTAACCCTTTGTAAAGCCTGAAGAAAACAGTTTTAAAATGGAATTGAATGGGCATCACCTATGGCTCTTTGCTTAATTTCTTTGGAAAGGGATGTGTCTGAATCAGCCTCTTGGCCCTGTGTGAGGCTGTGACTTAGATTCTCAGCACCTGATGGATCTAAAGAAAGATCCCATGTGTGCATCCAAAACCAAAATGGCAAAAAGTTCACTCATTTTGGATGAAGTATCTTCCCTTCCTCTATTAGATTCCTGACCTCCATCAATTGAGAATAGGGATTTTTTGGGTCATATGAGTTCTTCAATCCCTAAAGAGGTGCTTGGGTTTCTCATGATTCCAATTCACATAAAGAATCTGTACCTATCAATCAGAAGTAGTCAGTCAATATTGCTCCCAGAAATGGTGGAAGAAATACTCATGTCACCTGATCTTCATATACATTTATTCACAGAAATATACTGGACACTAAATTCAAAGTTCACATTTATGATTGTACCAAAGCCAAAATGGAAAATTAACATGGATTACTAAAATCATCCATGTCCAAGATTACTTATGCTCTCAAATGTCAATCCTATTGATGACTACATATTTGTTTCTTCCTAAGATTGCATATTCAAACTCAACCCTTTGAAAATGTCTAAGCCGATCTCTCACTTTTTACTTTGCCTGATTTCATAATGTCCCTATTGATATCTGCTTACCTACATATTTTTCCCACTTCATCATTGTGACAGACTCTTCACATGTGCTGACATTTAAATTCATTTTCTAACCGAAACCCTATTGCTAAAGAAATTTTGTTCCAAATCATACACTCACCCTTTTTTCTATACCTACCTACTATCTTCCTATTCCTACTGACTATCCCTTTTTGACTGGATGTTCCCTTCTACATTCAATCATCCAAGGTACAAGGTCCCATGCCATTGTATATTGATTTATCTGAGACATCTGTGCAGAATGTAATTCAATGCTAAGTACCACAATCAAGGGCCCAATGCCCTTCTGGGCTTCCAATCTTACTTGGATTTCTGTTTTCATACACACTGTTCACCTCTATATTCTTATAAATTTCGCAGGTTGCCAATACCATTATTCATCCACAAAATGATTCCTAACCCAAATTGAACCTGTTATTAACCCTAAACATACATTGTTCCCTCAATCTTACTTTACAGAAGAGCAGGGACAGAGGTGGTCTTATAATACTGGAATGTAGGGATCCTCTACCTTCTGAGAACTTCAAAGATCCATGCTGAAAGGATCCCTGGAGAATATGTAGGCAGTTATGAAGGACCTGAGAGAGCACAAGTCATCTTCCATGGCAAACAACCTGGTCAGGATGAAGGGTTGTGTCTTAATCAGCCTCTCTCTTCTTAATGTAGAGAAGATGGACCAAATCAGGCCTGTATGGAGAGCTGTTCCCAGGTGCCTATGGTTGATATACCATTTTAAGTTGTGAAATTGTCACATTAAGTAGGGGAAGCCTCCATCTCATGGGACCCTTGGAAGCAACTGTTAGGACAAAGTGGTTGCCAAGGCAGTGACTTCATTCAGATCCTGAAGGAAGTAACCTCACCTCACTTCCTCGGTGATGGAAATTGACATCCAGGAAGCCAAGCACACAGAGCCTGTCCCAGTCCCACTCCCAGTGGTGTCACTAGTTTTGAATTACCAAGGACAGAGTCAGTCTATCTTGGTACCTACAGATGTGAGAATGGCCATATGCCAGGAAAGCTCTGAAGAGGGGGCTTGTATGAGAAAAGAGATAGTGGCTCACCACTGGCTTCTGACAAGTCTCAGTGAAGAAACCCTGCTTTGGTACTTTTAATTACCTATTGTTCTGTTGCTCTGAATGTCAGGAAGTTTTTTGCCTCAGGCCACCCCTCTGGGAAGCCTGAAGAAAAGAGTTTTCAAATGGAAATGAATGGGCATCATCTGTGGCTCCTTGCTTAATTGCTTTGGAAAGGGATGTGTCTGAATCAGCCTCTTGGCCCTGTGTGAGGCTACGGCTTAGATTCTCAGCACCTAATGGATCTAAAGAAACATCCCACGTTTGCATCCAAAACCAAAAAAGCCAAAAGAGCAGTCATTGTGGATGAAGTCTCTCACCTTCCTCTGTAAGGTTCCTGACGTCCATCTATGAGAATAGGGATCCTTTGGGTCCAATGAGTTCTTCAAAGCCCTGCAGAGACTAGACCATACGTTCATAGGTTTCTCATGACTCCAATTAACATAAAGAATCTAAACCCCACAATCATTAGGCCTCAAAATGGAGAATCAGAGCAGTATTAAGGGCAGGCCTCTTTGATCACTCCTGGTTCACAGGAAGGGTGTCCCTGCCACACTGACTTTAGGCAAATGGGGGCAAGGGACCTTATTTTGGATACTGTCTTTGGCTGTGCCCCTCATGAAAAACTACAGCCTGAGGTTATGATGAGTGTCTATATGAAAGAAGATGAGGGCCATGTGGAAGTGTTTTGCTTTTAATTGTGGTCATTTTTGTGGCTGTTGGGAAAGATGATGCGTCCACCTGGTCTTGAACACTGGTGTGATTCCCCTTAGAGACTGAGTTATGGAATGGACCTCAAAGAAGTATTGCCATGTATTGTTTTGGGATTTTAGGATGCCACGCATGAGAGTTGCCCTTGGAAACTGAGATCTAGGCCCAGGGTGGCTTTCCACAGAGCACTGGGAATCTCAGGAAGAATATCACATGATTTTATTCTTAAAGAATTGGCAGCCATAGTTGCAAGTCAAAACACAAATGGACCACACATTGTAGACCTCAAACGCCTGGCTTAATGTGACCTTTTTGCCTGTCTTTGGGAAGCCTTGCCTGTTAGAATTCCCCAGAGCTTTTATTGAAATGAGCTTCCTCTCCATTTAATGGTTCCTGAATGAATTGAAACCCACAGTGCCTCCAACTTCATCCTTGACAAATGCCTGATAAAAAACATGAAATTTTTGAAATTCTCATGACCACTTCGCACTGTAGAATCTTTGGATGTCCTATTGATGATCACGAGTGTACCAGACAGTGCCTGATTGACTGGGTTTCATGAAAATGGTGTAGAACAGAGATGGCAGTAATTTGGAGCCTGCTGAGTAGTTGGCCTAGAAAAGTGGTGTGAAGGTGTGTGTTAAAACATCTGTGGTTGGGTGATGTGGATCTGCCATTGGCTTTCAAATGGTTTGTGACTGACATGGTGCAGCCCCCAGACCCTTGTATGTAAAGGCATGTTGTTATATGGAGAGGTTTCAGTGCAATGTTTAGAATCAGATTGCTAAGGTGAAGGGGGCAAGCTATGTGGGATAGAAGCCTGATTGGTGCATTCTCCTGCAGACCCTTACCCACCACATGTGACAGAACTCTTTTCAGTACTGTGTCCCAGTTGAACTCTTCGTATTTCATGAAGCAAATACCAAACTTCCAGTGCAGCTGCAAGAAACACAACAAAATTGGAGGATGAGCAAATGGCTTCCAAACTGGAAGACACTTAGCCCCCAGTGACAACAGTTTACCTACAAAAAGAGAATTCAGCACTGCTGACTCATGTCCTTTGGAAAATAAGAAACCATGTCCTCCAGGTAACATACATGCAGACCCAGCTTAATGGTCTCACAACAAAGGGAGCTAAAGCTCCTGACAACAACATATATTTTAAGTGCCCAACCTCAGAGGCAGTTTCTCAAGAAGTCTTTAGTCCAGCAGAGCTCCATGTTTGTGGAGTTTTACCCTCTCTCTTACATTTGGAAACTCCTCTACCACCTCCAAAGTTGTGAACTCCTGAGCATTTTCCATTCTTGATGTGTATTCACAGATTTTCTAACTCTTCTCCTCTAATTGTGTCTTATTTGGGGTGAAGGTAATGTCAAGGCATTGTTCTGAATGAGAGTGTGAAGATTTTTGGGTAGCACATATTTGCATACACATTGGATTCTTTCTCCAATTTTTCATTTGAAATACTGAATCCCTGACTGTAAGGGGTAGAAGGAATTCTTTTTCAAAGAATAGCCTGACACTTACAAGAAACAGCCCCCAGGGAGACATCCTGTCTGGGAGACATCCTGTAGTCATCTGTGTTCCTGAGACATCCTGTGGCCATCTGTCTTCCTGAAATATTCTGAGGTTATCTCACCTTGTGAAGACATCCAGGAACTGCCGATAAGAGAGCTTTCAAATCTCCAGCATATAAATTCCCCTGTGTGAACAATAAAAGTTTGCATCTTGATCAGAACTTTTGTCTTGCTGTCATCTCTCATGTCTCTTGTCCCTTCATTCCTCCCCATCTAGGTTCGCTACCCACGTTGATGTGTCCTGCAGGCTGGGACAACTGGCGCCCAACGACTGGGGCTCGAGCCTTTGACTGAGGGGGAACCCCATCCTCCTGGAAGATTTGGACAAGTGGAGCTCACGATTGCCTCAGCAGACACCACTGAGAGACAGATCCAGGAGGAGAGTGGGGATGACGCACAGTGAGTGACCCACCATGGGAAAAGCAATTTCGTGACATGATTTGTTTTTGTCAGGCCAAAAGGAATCTTTAAATACATGGGGGCACGTGTTAAGAAAAATGACTTAAAATTTTTCTTTTCATACATTGAAAAATTGTTTCCATGGTTTCCCCTTGAAGGGACCATTGATGGTAAAAGATGGCTTAGAGTAGGAGACATTTTAAAAGATTATTATGAATCCTTTGGCCCAGAAAAAGTGTCTGTTCCTACCTTTTCTTTCTGGAAATTAATTAGTGAAATTCTTAAAAGTTCACCCTTTGACAATGGTACCTTAATACTTGTCAGGATTGGGGAAGAGACTATGCAAAAGACCTCTCGTCCCTTCTCGGCATGCCCATCAGTTAGTATAGACATAGACCCTTCTTAGTCTCCCCAGGACCCTGGGAACCTTCCTGATCTTCCTCAAAATTCCACCCTAATGAATAAGGCTCCAATGGTTTCCAACAGCCTTTATGCAGTTTTAAATCCCAGAGAAACATTGACCCCTGGGGAGGAGGCTACCTTGGAGAAGGAAGCAGCTCGCTACCATTCAGAAGACCCGCCACCTCTCAGGACCCTGCCACAGCCTATAGGACTTACACATTCCCCTCCCTCCTATATCCCTCCTGCCTTTTGTGCTCTGGCCCTTCAGGGGCCAAATGTCCCCCCAGATATTTTTTCCCCACTTCCCTTGCTTAATCCGGCTCCCTTGAGAGAGTCTCTCCAACATGGATGGGAACAGATCCAATTTTTAAAAGAATAAAGATCCCTTGACTCTGAGCTCTCTCCATTAGCCTTAGGAATGGAGTCAACACAAGCTGACCCACAGTGGTCTAATACAAAGGCGAAGCCGCTCCATCGGCCTGTGCTCGCCTTCCCAGTCACCAACAGTTAGATAGATAAGCCTGCTCAGGCTGAGGTCAAAGACTTACAAGAGGATCAAGAGGAGGAAGCGGAGGAAATGGATCAAGGAGATCAGGACTTAGAGGATGAGAAGTTCACCCCTAGGCAGGAAGGAACCCAGAGTGTCTACAAAAAATTTAGCCTCCATTTTCTTGAAAAACTTAAAAAGGCTTGTGCTCACTATGGCCCCACTGTGCCCTACACGTTGGCTTTATTAGAAAGCCACAACACACAATTTCTTACTCCCAATGATTGGAAATTTTTAGACCGAGCTGCCCTCAGTGCCGGAGACTTCCTACTATGGAATGCAGATTTCAAAGAGCCCTGTCAGAAACTGCTCAAAAAAAATTTAACAAAGGCCCTCTCTAAATCCTGGACTTATGTTAAGCTAGTGGGCAATGCAACTTTTGACACTAAAACTAAACAGGCACGCTTCCCTGCTGGACTTTTTGCGCAGATTTAGATGGCTGGCTTACATACTTGGAGACGCCTCCCTGAAAGGGCCTCGGCTATCACTTCCCTGGCCAGAATTCGACAAGGGCCCGACGAGCCTTATAGCGACTTTGTTCCCCGGCTTAACCTAGCTGCGGAATGCTTGCTTGGACCAAGCGAAAGCGAAAGCACCTTTGTAAAACATCTTGCCTTTGAAAACGCCAACCCAGCATGTCAGGATGTTCTTCGACATCATAAGGATAAAGGGAAACTTTCTGACTTTATTAGAGTCTGTGCAGGGGTGGGTGCAGCCCATGCCATGGGTCTCACTTTAGTGCTCCCTTTACCAAGGCCTTTTACAATCCTGGCTCACGTATTTGCTTTACTTGTAAACAACCAGGCCACTTTGCACGCAAGTGTCCGACAGGCAAACAAAGAGTAAGAATAGCGTCTCCTCAAACTGGAGCTAAACCGCCCCCAGCTACACTTTGTCCTTGATATGGTAAAGTTCATCAATGGGCCAGTGAGTGTAGATCAATGACAAATGCCCTCGGACAGCCTATTTCTTCCTGCTTCTCAGGAAACTCCCTGGGGCAATAAGGTTTGTTCCCTTCCAAACTCCCAACCTACCTCAAAATCCTTCTCCACAATTGGCTCCCTCCAACTACCCACTCCAGGCAGTGCAGGATTGGACCTCTGTACCACCACTGATACAACATTAGACTCAATGCAAGGGCCCCAGATAATACCAACTGGAATTATGGGTCCCCCTCCATCTCATACGTGTGCCCTTCTTCTTGGAAGAGCCTCTACTACCTTAGAAGGTGTTCAGGTCTTCCCTGGCATTAATGATAATGATTTCACTGGAGAAATAAAAATACTGGCCACAGTTATTAATAGAGTTGCGGCCATCCCAGGAGGAAAAAGTCTTGCACAATTAATACTCCTTCCCTTAGATTAAGGGGCACTTCCACCACCCAAACCTACTGTGGGGGACTGCCTCCTTGGGCTCCTCTGAGGTATATTGGGTTCATCCCATTTCTCATAATAAACACACCCTTACCTTACTTATTGAAGGAAAGGAATTCCAAGCAATTTTAGTTACTGGAGTTGATGCGACAATTATTTCTCAAAAATACTGGCGATCAGGTTGGCCCCTCACCCCATCCTTGACTGACCTTAAAGGGATAGGAAAGTCAAAAAATCCTCTGGTCAGCTCTACTGCTCTTAGCTGGACTGATAAAGAGGGTAATAAGGGAACTGTCACTTCTTTCGTTGTTCCTGACCTCCCTGTTTACCTATGGGCCCGAGATATTTTGAGTCAAATGGAAGTTATTCTTGCTAGTCCCAATTCCATGGTGACTCATCAAATGCTCCGTATGAATTTTGTCCCTGGTACAGGCCTTGGGAGGCTGAGACAAGGACTGGTGGGGCTTATACAACCCATAAAAAAAAATACATATGGACTTGGATATTTGGATTTTTAGTGTCGGTCCCTGACCCTCCTGTACCCCATGCAGATAAAATTATTTGGGAGACTCAGACTCTTGTGTGGGTGGATCAGTGGCCCCTTACCCATGAAAATTTGGAGGCTGCCTCCATGTTAGTGAAGGAACAGGTGGCAGCCCGCCATGTAGAGCCCTCAACCTTACCATCGTACACTCCTATTTTTGTTATCAAGAAAAAATCAGGCAAGTGGTGCCATTTACAAGATTTGTGTGCCATTAATAAAGTTATACTCCCGATGGGAGCACTACAGCCAGACATTCCCACACCAGTGGCTATTCACAAAAACTATTGTAAAATGGTTATGGACTTAAAAGTTTGCTTTTTTATCATTCCTTTACATCCTGAGGATAGACCCTATTTTGCCTTTAGTCTTTCTTGCATTAATATTCAGGGACCTATGCAGAGACTTCAATAGAAGGTTCTTCCCCAAGGTATGGCCAACAGCCCTACTCTTTGCCAAAAATAGGTTGCTCAAGCAGTAGACCCTGTGAGAGAGTGAGGGCCACAAATTTATATTTTACATTATATGGATGATTTGTTAATTGCTGCACCTAATACCCATGACCTTAATAATTGTTACTTGGACTTTTACAAAATCCTCACTGCCTTGGGACTACAGATACCTCCTAATAAGGTTCAAACACAGGACTCTTATAAGAGTTTGGGCCTTAAAATTCTAGAAAATCAGATCCAAATTTCTAAAATACAAGGACGTGTGGACCATCTTCACACCCTTAAAGATTTTCAGAAATTACTGAGGGATATTCAATGTCTAATAACATATTTAAAATTATGCACTTGTGTACTTTTTACCCTTAATGATATTTTGAGAGGTAATTTCCACCCCTCCTCCCCTCAAAATCTTACTCCCAAGGCATGACAGGCATTAAACCAAGTAACAGAAGCCATTGCCCAACAATTTGTTACACAAATTTCTTATAACCTTCCTCTGGTTCTGGTTATTTTACACACTCCTCATACACCCCCAGGAATATTTTGGCAGCGAGATCCACATTTTAAAAATAAAGACTGCCCCTTGTTTTGGGTCCATTTACCCACCACATCCTGGAAGGTTATTACTGTTTATCTTGCTCAGGTAGCTTCTATTATTTTTAAAGGTCATTTGATTTCTCTACAACATTTTGGCAAACACCCTGATAATATTTTTATTCCATATACTAAGGACCAAACCCAATTTTTACTAGAGACAAGGGATGAATGTGGTATTGCCCTATCAGGCTTTTGGGAACAATTGATCACTACCTCCCCAAAGACCCCCTTTTACATTTTGTCCAGTTGCATCCATTTACTTTTCCTGAAATTACTCAAAAGGCTTTCATTCCTCAATCCCTTACTGTCTTTACAGACGGTTCCTGTAATGGCCGAGCGGTCTTTGTTGTCAATAACAAGCCTACCACCTTTGATACTGTCTATCAGTCACCACAGTTTGTGGAATTGTTTGACATAACACAAGTTTTTATAACATTTTTTATAATCCTGTTAATATTTATAAAGACAGTGCCTACATTGCTCATTCTGTGCACCTGCTGGTGATTTCACCCCCCATTAAGGCTTCTAACAATGCGGCCTTTCTGTTTCACCAGCTTCAGCAGCTAATTCAAGCCAGACAACACCCATTTTTCTTAGGACACATCAGGGCACACTATGATCTTCCCAGCCCTCTAATTCAAGGTAATGCCCAAGCTGATGCAGCAACTCGTTCCATCTTTCCAATTTTTGTTGGCTCCATTCAAAAGGCCATGGAGTTACACAATATACACCATTTAAATTTCCAGAGCCTTTGATTACTTTGTAAAATTACCAGCAACAGGCACGAGAAATAGTAAAAGCATGCCCTGGTTGTGCTGTCTCCCTCCCCATTCAACACTTGGGAGTTAACCCCCGAGGATTACTGCCCGATCAGTTTTGGCAAATGGATGTTACTCATTTTCTTGAATTTGTAATAACCAAATATATACACGTTTCTGTAGATACCTTCAGCGGCTTTATTTTTGCATCACCACATTCTGGAGAGGCTACCAAAGATGTCCTTTCTCATCTTGTTTCAGCCTTTTCTGTTATGGGTAAACCAATACATATTAAAACAGATATTTATCCTACATTTACCATTGCCAAGTTTAAACAGTTTTGTGCTACCTTGCAAATTTGTCATACTACTAGAATTCCATACAACCCTCAGGGCCAAGGCATTGTGGAACTTGCCCACCTTAACTTAAAAACTTGGCTATCCCTCCTTAATGCTTCCTCCCTTGTATTTACCACACCCAGGCATCGCCTTAACAATGCATTATTTGCCCTTATTTTTCTTACCCTAGACAATGAAGGCGATTCGGCAGCAGACAGACACTGCCATCCCTCGTCCAATTCTGTTCGCCCACCTGTTATGTGACACAATCCACTTACAAATAAATGGAAAGGCCCAGATCCTGTCCTCATCTGGGGAGGAGGCTCAGCTTGTGTTTTGGACCAAGATCAAACAGCCCCAAGATGGTTACCAAAACTCCTGGTTAAACAGGTTAATGACTTACCTCAAAACAGGGACAGAGGCACTCCTCATGAGGACAAAATTTCCTCTTTTTCAGATGCAGCCAACAATCTGCCAGCCTTGGAATAACAGTTCCTGTGGGCACAGGTACACTGGCTTAGGCACGTCTATTCACTCTTACCATCGCCTCTCTCAACAAATTATAAACTCTATCAGGAACAACTGATAAAAACTCTATCAGGAACCATTAAAGATTTGCAGGACCAAATAGACTCCCTGGCAGAAGTGTTCCTTCAAAAAAGACGAGGCTTAAATTTGCTGACAGCTAACCAGGGAGGTATTTGCTTGGCCTTAGGGGAACGATGCTGCATTTATGCCAATAATTCTGGCATAGTATGCACTAAAATTAAGCAGCTTCAAGAAGATCTAGAAAAGAGATGAAGGGAAATATTTGAAAATCCCCTCTGGACTGGGCTTAATGGATTTTTACCCTACCTTCTTCCCCTATTAGGCCCTTTGTTGGGTTTACTTTTAATGGTGTCCCTAAAACCCTGCATTATAAACAGGCTGGTACAATTTATTAAAGAACAGATTAATATTTTGGCCTCTAAGCCCATACAGGTCCACTATCATTGCCTGGATATGGAAGACCGTGCTGCCAACATTTAAAAGGATGTTCTACCCTCCTCACAAGCTTATTTCTTAAGTTTACATGCCCACAGATCTCGCTTTCTTACATAAAACTCTAAGTAACAGCTCTGACCAACGATCTTCTGCACTTGCCATAAGGGTTCGTCCTCCATGGGCCGCTCCACTTGGGGGAGGATGCACCCATGGAGTGAGGACATTAGGGCATAATAACGGAGGGTGCAGGAAGGACTGCAGGAGGATGGATCCATGGTTCCCAAAATCCAAGTCTTCTGAGTGACACGCTCTGGTGCATGGCAGTTGGCATGCTTCCCCCTCAAAGCCGTCTCCTCAAAAAACATGCCAAGGCCACCACGAAATCTAGTAAACATGCTCGATCAGATCAGGAGATATTCTAAGGCCTGCTAGAGAAACAGAGCCTCTATAACCCCTAAAACATTGGCCTGTAAGGTATGGTCAAATATTTTATATAAGAAAGGGAGGAGATGTCAGGGGCTAGAAGGAAGTTCTCCTTCAAAGAATAGCCTGACACTTACAAGAAATAGCCCACTGCGAGATATCCTGCCTGGGAGACATCCCGCAGCCATCTATCACCCTGAGACATCCTGCAGCTATCCGTCTTCCTGAAATATCCTGAGGTTATCTCACCCTGTGAAGACATCCAGCAACTGCCGATAAGAGAGCTTTCTCATCCGCAGCATATAAATACACTGTGAGAACTATAAAAGTTTTCAGCATGATCAGAACTGTTGTCTTGCTGTCATCTCTCATGACTCTTTTCCCTTCATTCCTCCCCAACAAGGTTCAAAGCCCACGTTGAAGTGTCCAGCCGGCCCGGACACCTGACACTAAACCATAACCTACTAGACTCTGACTACTAATACTAATATGATGGAGAAAAATAATCCAACAGAATGGAAATGCAAGCAGTACAGATGAGGCATGGTGTATAGTTGGACTTGCCTTTTGAATGATATAGGGTAGGTGTTATAAATCTAGCTAATTTATAATTGAAATAGTTCTCCACATGTTTTTAAAGTTAACAAATATGTGAATACCTGTCTCCCATTCTCTGTAGCCAATTCAGCACATGTATTTTTATATGCACATATAGAATCCTACCTGGTATCACACGTATATTCTTCTGAGGTGTCTGACTTGGCAAATACAAATTGTGAGAAGAGATCACTCCTCCTAAACTCTGTTGGAACTGAAAATTCAACCTATGGGTCAGCCTCCTAGTAGAAAATTCAACCTATGGGTGAGCCTCCTAGTAGAACAACAAGCCATACATAAATCCATGTTTAGTAAAATAAATATTTTTGCATCTGTGGCTGATGTACATTTCATGAAGAATTTCGATTGGCATATATATTGCTACATCGTATTGTCTGTTTTTGTTTATATATATATATATATATATATATATATATATATATATATATATACAATCTTCAAATTTTTCCAAATATAAAATATATGTGTCTTATATACACTACCTAAATTCTTTCATGTTCATGTATGTGGATTTATAATCAACATTTCACAAGATTATTCTCAGAAATATTCATCCACTTGAAATACATATTTGTTTCCTATTACTGAAAACTAACTTCAGTGAATGGTGCATACAATCCTAATATTTCTACATTAACTGACCCTGTTTAACATCAATGCAAGTAGATTCCTATGGGACATGATGTTTATTTTGAAGTTTTTTTTATTCAACACTGGTACAATACAATTTCTACAGTTTACGAACATCATAGGACATATATTTCATCCATAAGTTCACAAATTTATAGGCATTTGATTCACTTTCAATCATTTACTGATTCAGAACACATGTATTCCTCCAGGTTTCTTAACTGGTCTTTTCATGAGACTTTATTTCAAACACATTATTTTCAATTTCCATAATCATTTTGAAGCAAAACTCACACACTCTTCATGATAAAACATAACCCTAATATTACCATTAGATGTATTACTGGTTAGAATGAATAATTGTATATCAATATAAGATTTTCTGTATATATTCAGATATCAATTCAATCTATTATTTAAAGTTGGAACCAATTATATTATTTATTCACAGTATGGTCTATTCATGAATTATCTCTACATTCATAGACAAAGGGTACATCTATTTGTAACCCCAATACTAATTTATTCGTCTTCAAAATGTTGCTCCCAGAAATGGTGGAAGAAATACTCATGTCACCTGATGTACGTATGCATTTATCACAGTAATATTCTGGACACAATAAGCAGAGGTCACACTTACGATTGTACCAAAGCCTAAATGGAAAGTGAGCATGGATTACTAAAAACATTCATGTCCAGGTTGCCTAATGCTCTCAAATGTCAATCCTATTTATGACAACATATTTGTTTCTTCCTAAGACTATATATTCAACCTCAACTCTGTTCAAATGTCTAATCCTATCACTCACTTTATACTTTCCCTGATTTCCTAATGTCTCTATTGATGTCTGCTTTCCTAAATATTTTCACCAGTTCACCATTTTGACTAACACTTCACATGTGCTGACATTTACGTTCACTGTCTATGTGATACCCTATTGCTAAAGAACTTTTGGTCCAATTCCTGTACTCACTCTTCTTCTGAAACCTACAGAATATCTTCCTAATCCTACCGACTATCACAGTTTGAGTGGATACTCACTTCTACATTCAATCATCGAAGGTACAAGGTCCTATGCCATTGATTATTGATTTATCTGAAACATCTTTGCAGAACATGTATCAAAGCTAAGTATCCCAATCAAGAGTGCAATGCCCTTCTGGGATTCCAATCTTACATAGATTTCTGTTTTCATACTTATATTTCACCTATATATTCTTATAAATATCACATGTTCCCAATACCATTATTCATCAAGCAGAATGATTCCTAACCCAAACCAAACCTGTTATTAAGCGAAACCATACACTGTTCCCTCAATCTAACTTTACAGAAGAGCAGGGACAGTGTTGGTCATAAAATAGAGGAATGTAGGGAATCTTCCACCTGTTGAAAAACTCAAAGTTTCATTCAGAAGTGATCCCTGGAGAAGATATAGGCACCACTGAAGGACCTGAGAGAGCAAAAGTCAACTTCCATGTCAAACAACCTGGTCAGTATGAAAGGTTGTTACTGAATCAGCCTCTCTGTTCTTTTTTTTATTATTGGTTGTTCAAAATCTTACAAATCTTTTGACATAACATATTCATACATTAGCATACATTAGCTTCAAGTGATTTATGAACTCCCATTTTTACCCCAGATACAGATTGAAGAATCACATCGGTTACACATCCACATTTTTACATAATGCCATACTAGTAATTGTTGTATTCTGCTACCGTTCCTATCCTCTACTATCCCCCCTCCCCTCCCCTCCCATCTTCTCTGTCTACCCCATCTACTGTAATTCATTTCTCACCTTGTTATTTTCCCATTCCATTCACAACCTCTAATATGTAATTTAGTATAACAATGAGGGTCTCCCTCCATTTCCATGCAATTCCCATTTTCTCTCTGTTTCCCTCCCACCTCATGTCTCTGTTTAATGTTAATCTTTTCTTCCTGCTCTTCCTCCCTGCTCTATTCTTAGTTGTTCTCATTATATCAAAGAAGACATTTGGTATTTGTTTTTTAGGGATTGGCCAGCTTCACTAAGCATAATCTGCTCTAGTGCCACCCATTAGAATATGGACCCAAACAGTCCTGTTTGGAGAGCTGGTCTTGGGTGCCTATGGTTGATATACATTCTAACTTGTGAAAGTGTCACAGTACGTAGGGGCAGCCTCCATCTCATGGGACCCTTGGAAGCAACTGTTAGGACAAAGTGGTTGCTAAGGCAGTGACCTCATTCAGTTCCTGAAGGAAGTGACCTCACCTCACTTCCTTGGTGATGGAACTCTAAGAACTTGTTATCCAGGAAGACAGGCACCCAGAGCCTGTCCCATTCCCAGTCACAGTGGTCTCACTTGTTTGTATATACCAAGGACAGAGTCAGTCTTTCTTGGTACCTACTGATATGAGAATGGCCAAATTCCAGAAAAGCTCTGAAGAGGGGCCTTTCCTGAGGAAAGCAGATAGTGGTTCACCACTGGCTCCTGACATCTTCACAGAGTTGGTTAAGGAGACCAGATCTGAGACAGGACAGGCCATTTCTGGGGAACATACTATGGCCCACCAGTCAGAGGACACTCTGGATAGTCACCGACCTACTTTGGGGAAGGAGGTGCCTCTGTGGGTGTCGCTGTGTGTTTGTGGATTTGTCTCATGTTCTGAGAATAGATAGAAAAGGCGGTTTGTTTGGTTTTGAGTGAACTATTTCTAGTAAGTCATTTGACAAGGCGAGTGTTTCTATGTCTGTGTATCCCACTGTGTCCATGGTTATAGACATTAGAAGAGAGAATGCATCAATTGATGTGTCCTGTCTAGTAGAAAGCTTCCCATCATTTATTCTGCCAAATTGATGAATGGATTTTGGCTTGCCTTATCGATGGGCAACACGTGCTATTTTCCAAAGTTCCTGCGTTCTTCCTGAATTCTGGCCACTCTACAGAATAGGCTCATGGTTTTGTGTCCAAGATATGTACCACTTCCAAGCCCTGTTACATGGCCATGTACTGGATAGCTGAAGGGAATGGCGAGCATCTCAGAAAACTCAAATATCAGTGTGACCAATAAAGTCTCAGTGGAGAAACCCTGCTTTGCTTACCTATTGTTCTGTTGCCCTGAATGTCAGGAAGGTCTTTGCCTCAGTCCACCCCTTTGTGAAACCTGAAGAAAACAGGTTTCAAATGGAAATGAATGGGCATCACCTGTGCCTCTTTGCTTAATTGCTTTGGAAATGGATGTGTCTGAATCCGCCTCTTTGCCCTGTTTGAGGCAATGGCTTAGATTCTCAGCACCTGATGTATCTTAAGAATGATCCCATGTGTGCATCCAAAACCAAAATGGCCAAAAAAGCAGTCATTGTGGATGAAGTCTCTCCCCTTCTTCTGTTAGGTTCCTGACCTCCATCAAGTGAGAATAGGGATCCTTTGGGTCAAATGATTTCTTCAAACCCTGCAGAAGCTAGCCGATAAGTGCTTGGTTTTCTAATGACTCCAATTCACATAAAAAAATAAACCCCACAGTCAGTAGGCCTCAAATTAGAGAAGCAGAGAAGTATTAACAGCAGGCCTATTTAATCACTCCTGGTTCACAGAAAGTGTGTCCAGGCAACCCTGATTTTAGGCCATTAAGGGGCAAGGGAGATTATTTTGGAGACTGTCTTGGGCTTCGCCCCTCATGGAAACATCCAGCCAGAGGTTATGATGAGTGCTATATGAAAGATCATGAGGGCCATGTGGGAGTGTTTTGGTTTTAATTGTGGCCATTTGTTTGGTGGTTGGAAGAGATGACTGGGTCCACCTTGACATGAACTCTGGTGTGATTCCCCTTAGAGACTGAGTTCTGGAACTGAACTCAGAGAATTATTGCCATGAATTGTGTTAGGATTTTAGGAGGCCATGCATGAGAGTCCCCCTTGAAAACTGAGATCTAGGCCCAGGGTGGCTTTCAACAGAGCACTGGGAATCACAGCCAACATATCACGTGATTTTATTCTGAAAGACTTGGCAGCCATAGTTGAGAGTCGAAACACACATGGTCCTCATTGTAGACCACAATGGGCCTGGCTTCATGTGACCATTTGGCCACTTTTTGAGAAGCCTTGCCTGTGAGAATTCTCCAAAGCTTTCATTGAAATGTGCTTCCTCTACATTTAATGGTTCTGGAGTGAATTTTAACCCACAGTGCCTCCAACATCATCATTGAAAAATGGCTACAAAAATACCATAAAATTTTTGAAATTCCCATGACCAGGTGGCAATGGAGGACATTTGGATGTCCTGTTGCTGGTCATGAGTATACCAGACAGTGCTTTGATTGACTGGGTTTTATGAAAATCGTGTAGAACAGAGATGCCAATAAGTTGGACCCTGCTGAGTAGTGGGCCTAGAGCCGTGGTGGTCAGGTGTGTGATAAAACATCTGTGGTGGGGCCTTGTGGATCTTCCATTGGCTTCCAAATGGCTTGGAACTGACATGGTGCAGCGAGCAGTCCCTTCTATGTAAAGGCATATTGTAATATTGAGAGATTTCAGGGCAATGTTCAGAATCATGTTGCTATCGTCAATGGGGCAATACATGTGGGCTAGAAGTATGTTTGGTGCATTCTCTTGCAGAAACTGACCCACCACATGTGACAGAACTCTCTCCAGCACTGTGATCCACTAAAACTCCTTGTATTTTTGAATCAAATAGCAAACTCCTAGTGCAGCAGCAAGAAACACCATGAAATTTGGAGGATGACCAAATGGCTTCACAGTCCACATGGGGAGACACTTAGACCCCAGTGGTCACAGTTTACCTACAAAGAGCAAATTCAGCACTGCTGCCTCATCTTCACTGGAAAATAAGAAACAATGTCCTCCAGGTCACATAGATGCAGACCCAGCTTTGATGGTCTCACTACAAATGAAGCTAAAGCTCCAGAAAACAACATATTTTTCAGGTGCCCAACCTCAGAGGCAGTTCTTCAAGAAGTCTTTAGGCCAGCAGAGCTCCATGTTTGTGGAGTGTTTACCCTGTCCCTTACTTTTGGGAACTCCTCTACCACCTCCAGTGTTGTGAACTACTGAGCATATTCCATTCCAGATATGTATTCACAGATTTTCTAACACTTCTCCTCTAATTGTGTCTTACTTGGGGCGAAAGTAATGTCAAGCCATAGTTCTTGATGAGAGTGGGAACATTTTTGTGTAGCACATATTTGCATACACATTGGATTCATTTTCCAATTTTCCATTTGAAATACTGAATCCCTGACACTAACCCCTACCCTACTAGACTCTGACTACTAATCGTAATATCATGGAGAATAATAACCCAATCAGAATAGAAATACAAGCAGTTCAGAGGAGGCATGTTTGGTATTGTTGGACTTGCCTTTTGCATTATATACGGTAGGAGTTATAAATCTAGTCAATTTTTTTGTTGAAATAGTTCTCCGTGTGTTTTTAAAGTTAACAAATATGTGAATTTATTTCTCCCTTTCTCTGTAGCCTAGTCAGCAGATGTATTTTTATATTCATATATAGAATCCTACCTGGTATCACACGTACATTTTTGTGAGGTGGCTGACTTGGCAGATACAAATTGTGAGAAGATATCACTCCTCCTAAACGCTGTTGAAACTGAAAATTCAACCTATGGGTGATCCTCCTATTTGAACAACATTATACATAAATCCATGTTCAGTAAAACTAATATTGTTGGATCCGTGGATGATATGTATTTCATGATAAATTTTGGTTGGCATACATAATGCTACATTGTAATGTCTCTCTGTGTGTATATATATATATATATATATATATATATATATATATATATACTCTCCAGATTTTTCAAAATATGAAATATATGTGCCTTATTGTGCACTCCCCAAATTCATTCATATTCATGTATGTGGATTTATAATCAACTTTTCAAAAGATTATTCTCAGAAATATTCATCAACCTGAAATACATATTGGTTGCCTAGTACTGAAAACTATCTTCAGTAAATGGTGCATACAAAACATAATATTTCAACATTGCAATTTGGCCGCAAATAGAGTGCATCACACCCAGTGTACCACGCCACATTGCAGGTGAATAACGAGTTAAAATGACAAAAGACTATCTTGTTAGGATCTTATAGAAAAATGGGTGTGCACCGAAACCTAAAAGAATGATTTCCACCAACGAGGTCCGGTAATTGAGTCTCAAATGTGAGCTGAATATGCAACCGGAGATCCCGGCTTATTGATCCCTGTGGCCCGCCCCATGGCTGCAGACATCGAGGCACCACCGAGAAGCGACTAGCATCCAGGGAGAAACCTTGCTGCAGATTCTGTGGAATCCTGCCGGCTGACACCGCACTGAGCCCCAGGCCGAGTTCGGGATTTCAGTCAGGGAAGGAAGCTCTACAGTTCTATCCCCCACAACGGAAACTCCACCAAGGAAACCAATGGCCACCATCTTGGAGAGCTGAAGTAACCACCGCCACTCTCCGATAGATTGCAACAATAAAACAGTTGTGTGTTTTCCGCTCATCTCCCATACAGTAGGAAATTTGCATAAAATCTCTCCTAAGCTTTCCAGGGGAGGGATTTTCAGAGAGAGCCTGCATAAAGATTGGGGGGGGGAAACTAGAGGCACCTGACCTTCAAATCCCCCTCCCATCAGTGGTGAAAACGAAATCTGTCTAGCCAGGGATGGGGGAAAGGGCAAACGGAAAAAATAATAAAAATAGAGTGCTGGGGTTCCCAATAGACACAATCCACACCCAAGAAACGGCAAGCCAGAGTACAGTTTGAGCTGCCGAGGGCATTACTCAGGGGAAATCTGGTCTAGCAGGAGAAACCAGGACTAGCAGGAGAAACCAGGGGACTAGAGGCCAGGCCCGCGTGACTGGGCGCCTGGAGAACGCTTGCCCGCCGGCAACAGCCGGCCCGCTGCAGGTGCGACTGGACGGCTGGAGACTGCCTGCCCACCAGCGACCAATCGCCTGCCATATGCCCGCCCTAATGGGTGGCTAGAGATCGCACAACCGCCGGTGACAGCCCACCAGCTGACTGCGCGACTGGACAGCTCGTGACCACCTGCACCCCGGCGACCGGGAGCTGAAACCAAACAGAGACAGTACAGTCACACACCCCCATGCGAACACCCGGGCAAAGAGCCTGGGGCCCACCATAGCAGAGAGGTGACATCACTGGAGCTCGGCAGTCGGAATTCCTTCCCAGTGGAATCCACTTTAGCATTTACAGTCTACCAACACAAAGGAGAGTCAATAGAGATATATAAAACCAAAACAAATATATAGAAGAGAGCAGAAACACAGCAATCAAATGGAGCTGGAAAGTAATGTGAACTTCATGAAAAAACAAGGGAAAAAGGTGTACAAATAATGCCAGACAACTTAATTTTACAGGAGGACCTAGAATCATCAGAAACAGGGATAGGGAAAAAACTCAATGCATCCCTAACTCAGATGGAAAGAAATATTAGAGAAGACATGAGGCAGCAAGTCCAAGCAATAAAAGAATATTTTGAAAATGAATTAAACAAACAAATTCAAATGGCAAAGAACGAGCTTCACCAAAAGACAGAGATCTTAAAAAAAATCAAACAGTAATCCTAGGAATGCAGAAAAACATAAACCACATTAAAAATTCAAACAAGAATATTGTAAATAGACTAGATCAAGTAGAAGTCAGAAGATCAGATAATGAATACAAAGTTTATCAACTTGAAAAGAATATAGTCAACACAGAAAAGATGCTTATATCCCATGAGCAATCTATTTAAGAGATATGGGATGTCATAAAAAAACAAATTTGAGAGTCATTAGGATAGAAGAAGGCATAGAGATTCAAACCAAAGGAATGGACAACATATTAAATGAAATAATTCTAGAAAACTTCCCAGAGATGAAAGATGGAATGGATTGCCAAATCCTTGAAGCCTACATGACCTCAAACATTCAAAACCATAATAGACCAACTCCAAGACATAGAATTATGAAGATAGCCAACATGCAGAACGTGGATACACGTTCTTCTCAGCAGCACAAGGATCCTACTCAAAGATAGATCATATATTATGCCATAGGGCAACCCTTAGTAAATATAAAGGCGTGGAGATAATACCATGCACCATATCTGATCATATTGGAATGAAACTGGAAATCAATGATAAAAGAAGGAAGGAAAAATCCTACATCATATGGAAAAATGAACAATATTCTACTGAATGTTCAATGGGTTACAGAAGACATAAAGGAGGATATAAAAAATTCTTAGAGACAAATGACTATACAGACACAACATACTGGAATCTATAGGACACAATGAAAGCAGTTTTAAGAGGGAAATTCATTTCTTGGAGTTCTTTCCTCAAAAAAAAAAAACAAATAAATGAACTCACACTACACCTCAAAAACCTAGAAAAAGAAAACGAAAACAACAGCAAATGTAGTAGAAGACAAGAAATAATTAAAATTAGAGCAGAAATCAACGAAATTGAAACAAAAAAAATTGAAAAAATTGATAAAACTAAAAGTTGGTTCTTTGAAAACATAAATAAGATTGACAGGCCCTTAGCCATGCTAACGAAGAGAAGAAGAAAGAGAATTCAAATTACTAACATACGGCATGAAAAATGCATTATCACAACAGACACTACAGAAATACAGAAGATAATTAGAAAGTATTTTGAAACCCTATAGTCAAATGAAATAGAAGATAGTGAAGATATCAATAAATTTCCTAAGTCATACGATGTGCCCAGATTGAGTCAGGAAGACACACACAATTTAAACAGACCAATAACAAAGGAAGAAATATAAGAAGCCATCAAAAGACTACCAACCAAAAAAAACCCTGGAGCGGATGGGTATAGAGCGGAGCTCTACAAAACCTTAAAAGAAGAATTAATACCAATACTTTTCAAGCCATTTCAAGAAATAGAAAAAGAAGGTGCTCTTTCAAATTCATTCTATGAGGCCAAAATCACCCTGATCCCAAAACCAGACAAAAACACTTCAAAGAAAGAAAACTACAGACCAATGTCTCTAATGAACTAGGATGCAAACATTCTCAATAAAATCCTGGTGAATGTAATACAAAAGCATATCAAAAAATTGTGCACCATGATCAAGTAGGATTCATCCCAGGGAAGCAAGGCTAGTTCAATATACGGAAATCAATAAATGCTATTCACCACATCAATAGACTTAAAGAAAAGAACCATATGATCATCTTGATAGATGCAGAAAAAACATTCGACAAAGTTCAGCCTCCCTTTATGTTCAAAACACTAGAAAAACTAGGATAACAATGTTGAGTTACCTCAACATTGTAAAAGCTATATATGCTAAACCTCAGGCTAGCATCATCGTAAATGGAGAAAGACTGAAGGCATTCCCTCTAAAATCTGGAACAAGACAGGGATGCCCTCTATCACCACTTCTATTCGATTTAGTTCTTGAAATACTAGCCAGAGCAATTAGACAGACAAAAGAAATTAAAGACATAAAAATAGGAAAAGAAGAACGTAAATTATCGCTATTTGCAGATGACATGATAATATATTTAACAGACTCAAAAGGGTCTACAAAGCAACTGCTAGAGTTAATAAATGAATTCAGCAAAGTGGCAAGATATAAAGTCAACACGCATTAATCAAAGGCATTCCTGTATATCAGCAGCAAAACTTCTGAAATGGAAATGAGGAAAACCACTCCATTCACTATATCCACAAAGAAAATAAGATACTTGGGAATCATCCTAAAGAAAGAGGTGAAAGATTTATATAATGAAAACTACAGAACCCTAAGGAAAGTGATAGAAGAAGATCGTAGAAGATGGAAAAATGTACCCTGTTCATGGATAGGCAGAACTAACATCATCAAAATGTTGATATTACCCAAAGTTCTCTACAGATTTAAATCGGTGCCAATAAAAATCCCAACAGCATTTCTTGTAGAAATGATAAAGCAATCATGAAATTCATATGGAAAAACAAAAGACCCTGAATACCAAAAGCAATTCTAAGCAGGAAGTGTGAATCGGGAGGTATAGCGATACAAGAGTTCAAACTGTACTACAAAGCAATAGTAATAAAAACATCGTGGTACTGGTACCAAAACAGGCAGCTGGACCAATGGTATAGAATAGAGGACACAGAAACCAATCCACAAAATTACAACTTTCTTATATTTTATAAAGGGGCTAAAAACATGCAATGGAGGAAAGATAGCATCTTCAACAAATGGTGCTGGGAAAATTGGAAATCCATATGCAACATAATGAAACTGAATCCCTTTCTCTCACCATGCACAAAAGTTAACTCAAAATGGATCCAGGAGGTAGATATCAAATCAGAGACACTGTGTCTAATAGAAGAAAAAGTTGGCTACGATCTACATACTGTGGGGACGGGCTCCACATTCTTTAATAGGATGCCCATAGCCCAAGAGTTAATAACAAGAATAAACAAATGGGACTTACTTAAACTAAATTGTTTTTTTTCTCAGCAAGAGAAACAATAAGAGAGGTAAATAGAGAGCCTACATCCTGGGAACAAATTTTTACCCCTCACACTTCAGATAGAGCCCTAATATCCAAAATATACAAAAAACTCAAAAAATTAAACAATAAGATAACAAATAACCCAATCAACAAATGGGCCAAGGACCTGAACAGACACTTTACAGAGGAGGACATTCAATCAATGAACAAGTACATGAAAAAATGCTCACCATCTCTAGCAGTCAGAGAAATGCAAATCAAAACCACCCTAAGATACCATCTCACTCCAGTAAGATCGGCAGCCATTATGAAGTCAAACAAAATAAGTGTTGGTGAGAATGTGGGGAAAAGGGTACACTTGTACACTGCTGGTGGGACTGCAAATTGGTGAGGCCAATTTGGAAAGTACTATGGTGATACCTGGGAAAGCTGGGAATGGATCCACCATTTGACCCAGCTATCACCCTTCTCGGACTATTTCCTGAGGATCTTAAAAGAGCGTACTATAGAGATACTGCCACATCAATGATCATAGCTGCACAATTCACAATAGCTAGACTGTGGAACCAACCTAGATGCCCTTCAATAGATGAATGGATAAAAAAAATGTGGCTTTTATACAAAATGGAGTATTACTCTTCATTAAAAAATGACAAAATCATAGAATTTGCAGGCAAATGGATGGCATTAGAGCAGATTATGCTAGGCGAAGCTAGCCAATCCTTAAAAAACAAATGCCAAATGTCTTCTTTGACATTAAAAGAGCAACTAAGAAAAGAACATCGAGGAAGAGCATGAGGAAAAGTTTAACATTAAACAAAGACGACTGGGGGGAGAGAAAGGGAGAGAGAAGGGAAAGCATATGGGAATAGTAGGAGACCCTCAATGTTACACAAAATTACATATAAGAGGATTTGAGGGGAAATGGGGGGGAAACAGTGGAGAGAATTGAACAACAGCAGATGAGGTAGAGAGGGAAGATGGGAGGGGAGGGGAGGGGGGATATTGGGGGATAGGAAAGGTCGCAGAATACAACAGTCACTAATATGCTATTATGTAAAAATGTGAATGTGTAACCAATGTGATTCTGCAATTCATATTTGGGGAAAAAATGGGAGTTCATAACCCAATTGAGTCAAATGTATCAAAGATGATATATCATGAGCTTTGTAATGTTTGGAACAACCAATAGAAATAAATAAATAAATAACGGTTTAAAATTGAGTGGGAAGAAATCAGCTAAAAATGGGTTGAGATGCATTCATTTTGCTAAGCAAAACTTTGTTTTGTTTAGTTGTAACTATCACAAATTTATTTTACCAGGAAATTGGCTTTTGAAAATGCACATAAATTGAGATTAAAGGATAATTCACATACCTTCTTGAAAAATTCATAGCATTTCCTATATTTTTCAAATTTTATTTTTTTCGTGAATATTTTGTCATGGACCAGGTCTAGTCTTAGGCTATTCTTCCAGAATACCATCTCATCTGACAAATTCGTACAATCTGATGGATTGTTGTTTTCACCTTTTATTTAATAGTTTCTAGCTGATAATGTGTATTTTCTTTATCTTTATTTGTACGTATATACCCAACAATATCTTTGCATTTTATGTTTTACTGGGGAAGAGACTGATCAAAAGCTCTTTGTTATATGTATCAACAATCAGACATTTAGAGCACGCAATTATTCTTAATTTTGCATGAAAATATCTTTGTATTATTTTCTTATACAGATTTAGAATTATTAATATGTCCCTACTGTAATAAGTAATTACTTACAAGAAGAATTAAACAATTGACTTTATATCAATTATGAATATGAAAAGTACTAAAATAAGGATTTGGCAATTAATACACAATTGATAGAAATTAAAATCACAAGAAAGCCATTTAAAATGTCAGTGCATATGGTCCTTAAATAATAGGTAATTCAAAAAACTTTTTTTTTAATTCATAAGATTTAATATGCCGTATTACAGCTTAATGTGATATAAAACCTTAAATTATCAGTATTGATAAAAAAGAATGATACCTGTTTATTTAAATATGTTTATTTGATTTTCACTCTAAGATGTTAATTCTGGAAGGCTTGAGAATTAAGAAAGTTTTGGTCTATATTATTTTTAACAGGCTAATCAAAGTACTTTTAAATATATATATATATATATATATATATATATATATATATATATATATATAATATGTAATGCATATGCATGAATATATATACATATGTATAAAAATGTATTTTAATATATCTATCAGGTGATTATAATTATTAAATTTTCTCAAGAAAAAAACAATGACTATAAAAAACAGTCTTAAATTTAAATTTCATAGCATACTACTGTTTGTAATGACATGAGAGAAAAACAGATATGAAAGGAAAACGAAAAAGAAAGAGAGAGAAGGGGGAAAATGAGGAAGAAAGTGAGTAAAGATGAGGGAGAGGCGTGTTCGATGTAAAGATAAAAGTGGAGGGGCTGGGTTTGTGGTTCAATGGTAACATGCTTTTCTAGCATGTGTGGGACACTGGGTTCTATTCTAAGCACCACATACAAATAAACAAAATAAAGGTCAATCACAACTGAAAAAATAAAAAATAAAAAAGTAGAAATATTAGCAAAACTCCAAGCTTTTATGAATGTTAAATTAAAAAAAAAATTATGTATCATAGCCTTATGTAATTTCTAGACTATCCAAAAGAGTCATTAAATGTTAGATTATTAGTGCAATAACTAAAAATCCATTGCTCTTTCCTCAACATTCTGTGGCATGCTAGTGGTAAAATAAATTCTATTATAACACCAAAAAAAAAATCTAATATTTCTATAGTAACTGACCCAGTTTAATATCAAGGCTAGCAGATTCCTATGGGACATGATGTGTATTTTGACATTCATTTTTATTCAACACTGGAACATTACTATTTCTTCAGTTTATGCACATCATAGGATAGATATTTCATCCACAAGTTCGCTAATTTATACGCATTTGTTTCACTTTCAGTCACTTCCTGCTTCAGAACACATGTATTTCTTATGTTTCTTGACTGCTCTTTTCATGAGACTTCTTTCCAAACACATTATTGTCGATTTCCATTATCACATTTGAAGCAAAACTCACACACCCGTATGATAAACCAAACCCTAATATTACCATTAGATGTACAACTAGCTGGAATGAATGATTGTATATCAATATAAGATTTCTTACTTAGTTTCAGATATCAATTAAATCCATTATTTAAAGTGGAACCAGTTATATTATTTATTCACAGTATGGTCTTTTCATGCATTATCTCTATATTCATAGACACAGGGTACACCTCTTTGTACCCCCAATACTAATTTATACGTCTTCAAAATATTGCTCCCAGAAATGGTGGAAGAAATGCACATGTCACCTGATTTACATATACATTTTATCACAGTAATATTCTGGACACAAACAGCAAAGGTGACACTTATGATTTTACCAAACCTAAATGGAAAGTGAAGATGGATTACTAAAAACATCCATGTCCAGGTTGCCTAATGCTCTCAAATGTGAATCCTATTCTTGACTACATATTTGTTTCTTCCTAAGATTATATATTCAACCTCAAGCCCCTTGAAAATGTCTAATCTTATCACTCACTTTATCATTTGCCTGATTTCCTAATGTCTCTATTGATATCTGCTTTCCTACATATTTTCCCCAGATTATCACTGTGACTGACTCTTCACATGTGCTCACATTTACATTCAATCTCTACCAGAAGCCCTATTGCTAAAGAACTTTTGGTCCAAATGCTATACTCACTCTTCGTTCTAAACCTACCGACTGTCTTTCTAATAATACCGACTATCCCTTTTTGTCTAGAAGTTCTCTTTGACATTCCATCATTCAAGGTACAAAGTCCTATGCCATTGAACATCGATTTATCTGAGACATTTCTGCAGAACATAATTCAAAGCTAAGTATCCCAATCAAGGGCCCAATGCCCTTCTGGGCTTCAAATCTTACCTAGATTACTGTTTTCATTCTTATATTTCACTTTTACATTCTTGTAAATATTACAGGTTCCCATTACCATTATTCATCCCGCAGAATGATTCAAATCGAACTTTTATTAACCGTAACCATACACTCTTCCCTCAATCAAACTTTACAGAAGAGCAGGGACAGAGTTGCTTTTACAATACAGGAATGAAGGGGTTCTTAAACCTGCTGAGATCCTCAAAGGTCCATGCAGAAATGATCCCTGGAGAAGATGTAGGCAGCTATGAAGGAGTTGAGAGAGCAAAAGTCATCTTGCATGGCAAACCCCCTTGTCAGGATGAAGGGATGTGTCTGAATCAGTCTCTCTATTCTAAATGTAGAGAAGATGGACCAAACCAGGCCTGTGTGGGGAGATGTTCCCAGGCGCCTATGTTTGATATACCATTCTATCTTGTGAAATTGTCACCGAAAGTAGGGGCAGCCTCTATCTCATGGGACCCTTGGAAGCAAATGTTAAATCAAAGTGATTGCCAAGGTAGTGACCTCATGCAGTTCCTGAAGAAAGTGACCTACCTCACTTCCTTGGTGATGTAACTCTCTGAACTTGGAATCCAAGATGCCAGGCTCCCAGAGCCAGTCCCAGTCCCAATCCCAGTGGGCTCACTTGTTTGGATGTACCAAGGACAGAGTCAGTATTTCTTGGTATCTACTGATGTGAGGATTGCCAAATGCCAGGACAGATCTGAAGAGGTGCCTTTCCTGAGAAAGCAGGTAGTGGCTCACCGCTGGCTCCTGAGAACTTCACAGAGTTGGCAAAGGAGACAGATCTGAGACATGACAGGACATTTCATTGGAACATAATATGGCTCAACAGACAGAGGACACTCCAGATAGTCAGAGACATACTTGCGGGAAGGAGATGCCTTTGTGAGTGTGAGTGTCAGTTTGTGGTTTGTCTCATATTCTGAGAATAGGTAGGAAAGACAGTTTGTTTGGTTTGGAATAGACTGTTTCTAGTAAGTTTTTTGACAAGGTGAGTGATTCTATATCTGTGTATCCCACTGTGTCCGTGGTTGTAGACATTAGAAAAGAGAATGCATCAATGGATATTTCCTGTCTAGTAGAAAGCTTCCCAGCATTCATCCTGCCCAATTTATGAATGAACTGCAGCTTGCCTTATGGATGGACAACACCTACTATCTTCCTAAGTTTCTGTTTTCTTCCTGAATTCTGGCCACTCTGCAGAATAGGCTCATGGTTTTGTGTCCAAGATATGTATCACCTCCAAGCTCTGTGACATGCCCATGTACTGGATAGCGGTAAGGAATGGGAACATCTCAGAAAACTCAGATATCAGTGTGACCAGGAAATTCTCAGTGGAGAAACCCTGCTTTGGGCCATTCTCTTACCTATGTTTCTGTTGCCCTGAATGTCAGGAAGGTCTTTGCCTCAGGCCACCTCTTTGTGAAGCCTGAATTAAACAGTTTTCAAATGAAAATGAATGGCCATCTCCTGTGGTTCTTTGCTTAATTTCTTTGGAAAGGGATGTGTCTTAATCAGCCTCTTGGACCTGTGTGAGGTTGTGGCTTAGATTCTCAGCACCTGATGGATCTAAAGAAAGATCCCATGTGTGCATCCAAACCAAAATGGCAAAAAGATCCGTAATGGTAGATGAAGTGTCTTGCCTTCCTTTGTTAGGTTCCTGACCTACATCAAGTGATAATAGGGATCCTTTGGGTCAAATGAAATCTTCAAAGCCCTAAAGAAGTGCTTGGGTTTTCTCATTATTCCAAATCACATAAAGAATCTATACCTGACAGGCAGTAGGCTTCAAAATGGAGAAGCAGAGCAGTATTAACTGCAGTCCTATTTTATCACTCCTGCTTCAGATGCAGGGTGTCCAGGCCCCCATGACTTTAGGCAAATTAGGGGTAAGAGAGCTTATTTTGGACACTAACACATACCCCACTAGACTCTGACTACTAATCCTAACATGATGGAGAATAATAACCAAAACAGAATAGAAATACAAGCAGTTCAGAGGAGTCATGTTGTATAATTGGACTTGCCTTTTGCATTATATAGGGTAGGAATTATAAATCTAGTCAATTTTTAATTAAAACAGTTCTCCATGTGTTTTTAAAGTTAACAAATATGTGAATTTCTCTCTCCCTTTCTCTGTGGCCTATTCAGCACATGTGTTTTATATGCACATATAGAATCCTACCTGGTATCACATGTACATACTTGACAGGTTGCTGACTTGGCAGATGCAAATTGTGAAAAGAGATCACTCCTCTTAATGCTGTTGGAACTGAAAATTCATACTATTGGTGACCTTCCTAGCTGAACAAAATTATATATAAATCCATGTTCAGTAAAAAGTATATTTTGGGATGTGTGGATTATATATATTTCATGATAAATTTTGATTGGCATATATATTGCTACTTTTTAATGTCTGTGTGAGTGTGTGTGTGTATATATATATATATATATATATATATATATATATATATATATATATATACACTCTCCAGATTTTTGAAAAAATGAAATATATGTGTCTTATTATACACTCCCTAAATTTATTCATGTTCATGTATGTGGATTTATTATCAACTTTTCACAAGATTATTCTCAGAAATATTCTTCCACCTGAAATACATATTTGTTTCCTAGTACTGAAAACTAACTTCAGTGAATGATGCATACAAATCCTAATATTTCTACAGTTACTGACCAAGTTTAAGATCAATGTAAGTAGATTCTTATGGGACATGACATGTATTTTGATGTTCATTTTTTTTCAACACTGGTACATTACTATTTCTTCAGTTTATGCACATCATAGGATATATATTTCATCCACAAGTTCGCTAATTTATATCAATTTGTTTCACTTTCAATTACTTCCTGCTTCAGAACACATGTATTCCTCCATGTTTCTTAACTAGTCTCTTCATGAGACTTCTTTACAAACACATTATTTTCGATTTCCATAATTACTTTTGAAGCAAAACTCACACACCCTTAATGACAAACCATAACCCTAATATTACCATTAGATGTATAACTGATAGGAATGAATGACTGTGTATCAATATAAGATTTCTTATATATTTTAAGATATCAATTTAATCCATTATTTAAAGTGGAATCAGTTATATTATTTATCCACAGTATCATCTATTCATGCATTATCTCTATATTCATAGACACAGGGTACACCTCTTTGTACCCGCAATACTAATTTATACATCTTCAAAATATTGCTCCCTGAAATGGTGGAAAAAATACTTATGTCACCTGATCTACATATACATTTTATCACAGTACTATTTTGGATACAAAATGCAAAGATCACACATATGTTTGTACAAAAGCCTAAATTGAATGGGAGCATGGATTACTAAAAACATTGATGTCTAGGTTGCCTAATTCTCTCAAATGTCCATCCTATTGGTGACTACATATTTGTTTCTTTGAAGATTATATAGTGAATATCAACCCTGTTAAAATGTCTAATCCTATCACTCACTTTATACTTTGCCTGATTTCCTACTGTCTCTATTGATGTTTCCTTTCCTACATATTTTCCCCAGTTTACCTATGTGACTGACTCTTCACATGTGCTGACATTGACATTCATTCTATTACCGAAACCCTATTGATAAAGAACTTTTGGTCCATATCCTGTACTCACACTTCTTGTAAAACCTACCGACTATCTTCCTAATCCTATGGACTATCCCTGTTTGAGTGGATGTTCTTTTCTACAATCTATCATCCAAGGTACAAGGTCCTATGTCATTGATTATCGATTTATCTGAGACATCACTGCAGAACGTAATTCAAAGCTAAGTATCCCAATCAAAGGCCCAATGCCAATATGGACTTTAAACCTTACTAAATTTCTGTTTTCATACATATTTTTCAACTCTATATTCTTATATATATCACAGATTCCCAATACCATTATTCATCCAGCAAAATGGTTCCTAACCCAAAACAAACATGTAATTAACCCTAACCATAAACTGTTCCCTCAATCTACCTTTATAAAAGAGCAGGGACAGAGTTGGTCTTACAATACAGGAAAGTAGGGGATTGTCCACCTGCTGAGAACCTCAAAGGTCCATTCAGAATTGATCCCTGGAGAAGATGTAGGCAGGTATGAAGGTCCTGAGAGATCAAAAGTCATCTTCCATGGCAAACAACCTGTTCAGGATGAAGGCTTTTGTCTGAATCAGCCTCTCTCTTCTTAATGTAGATAAGATGGACCAAATGAGCCCTGTGTGGAGAGCTGTTCCCGGGTGCCTATGGTTGATATACCATTCTAACTTGTGAAAGTGTCACAGAAATACGGTCAGCCTACATGTCATGGGAACCTTGGATGCATGTGTTAGGACAAACTGGTTGCCAAGGCAGTAACCTCATTCAGTTCCTGAAAGAAGTTACCTCACCTCACTTTTTTGGTGATGGCACTTTCTGAACTTGGGATCCAGGAAGCCAGGCATCTAGAGCCTGTCTCAGTCCCAGGCCTAGTGGTCTCACTTGTTTGATTTAACAAGGACAGAGTCAGTCTTTCTTGGTATCTACTGATGTGAGGATGGACAAATGACAGGAAAGCTCTGAAGAGGGGCCTTTCCTGACAAAGAAGGTAGTGGCTCACTGCTGGCTCCTGACAACTTCACAGAATTGCCCATGGACACCAGATGTTAGATAGGAGAGGCTATTTCGGGAGAACATAGTATGGCCTATCAGTCAGAGAACACACCGGATAGTCACAAACCTACTAGGAGGAAGGAGGTGCTTATCTGGCTGTGGGTGTGGGTTTGTGGTTTTTTTCTCATGCTCTGAGAATATGTCCGAAAGTCGGTTTGTTTGGTTTGAAGTAAAGTGTTTCCAGAAAGTCGTATGAAAAGGCGAGTGTTTCTATGTCTGGTATCTCACTGTGTCCGTGGTTGTAGACATTAGCAAAGAGAATGCATCAATGGATGAGTCTTGTCTAGTAGAAAGCTTCCCAGCATTCATCCTTCCCAATTTATGAATGGACTGCGTCTTGCCTTATGGATCGGCAACACCTGCTATCTTCCTAAGTTACTGTTTGCTTCCTGAATTCTGGCCACTCTCCAGAATAGGCTCATGGTTTTGTGTCCAAGATATGTACCACCTCCAAGCTCTGTGACACGGCCATGTATTGGTTAAATGAAGGGCATGGCGAGCATCTCAGAAAACTCAGATATCAGTGTGACCAGTAAAGACTCAGTGGAGAAACCATGCTTTGGGCCTTTTCCTTACCTATTGTTCTGTTGCCCCTTGACCTTGTGTAATTCTGTGGCTTAGATTCTCTGAACCTGATGGATCTAAAGAGAGATCCCATGTATGCATCCAAAAGCAAAATGTCCAAAAGAGCAATCATTGTGGATGAAGTCTCTCTCCTTCCTTGGTAAGGTTCCTGACCTCCATCAAGTGAGAATAGGGCTCCTTTGGGTCAAATAAGTTCTTCAAAGCCCTGCAGATTCTAGCCCATAGGTGACTGGGTTTTCTCATGACTCCAATTCACATGAAGAATCTAAATCCCACCATCAGTAGGCCTCAAATTTAAGAAGCAGAGCAAAATAAACGGCAGGCCTATTTGATCACTCTTAGTTCACAGGAAGGGTGTCCAGGCCACCCTGACTTTAGGCAAATGAGGGGCAAGGGAGCTTATTTTGGACACTGTCTTGGGCTGCACCCCTCACGGAAACCTCCAGCCAGAGGTTATGATGAGTGTCTGTATGGAAGAAAATGAGGGCCATGTGGGAGTGTTTTGGTTTTAATTGTAGTCATTTTTGTGGCGGTTAGTAGAGATGACATGGTCCACCTTGGCTTGAACTTTGGTGGGATTCCGCATAAAGACTGAGTTCTCGTACTGAACTCAGAGAAGTATTGCCATGAATAGTGTTGGAATTTTAGGAGGCCACGCACGATAGTCGCCCTTGGAAACTGAGATCTAGGCCCAGGGTAGCTATTCACAGAGCACTGGAAATCTCAGCCAGGATATCACATGATTTTATTCTGAAAAACTTGGCAACCATTGTTGAGAGTCAAAACACACATGGACCTCACATTGTAGACCTCAATTTTCAAGGATTCATGTGACCTTTTGGCCACTCTTTGGGAAGCCTTTTCTGTGAGACATCTCCAGATATTTCATTGAAATGAGCTTCCTCACCATTTAATAGTTCCAGAATGCCTCCAACTTCATCCTTGAAAAATGGCTAGGTCAATATATCATGAAATTTTTAAAATTCCCGTGACAAGTTGGCACTGGAGATTCTTTGAATATCTTGTGGCTTATCATGAGAATAACAGTCAGTGCCTTGATTGACTGGTTTTCATAAAAATTGTGCAGAACAGAGATGCCAGGAAGTTGGAGCCTCCTGAGGAGTGGGCCTAGAGCAGTGGTGGGCAGGTGTGTGATAAAACATCTGCGGTGTGGTCATGTGGATCTGCCTTTGGCTTCCAAATTGCTTGTGACTGATATGGTGCAGCCAGCAGTCCCTTCAATGTAAAGGCATCTTGTTATATGCAGAGGTTTTAGGGAAATATTAAGAATCAGGTTGCTATGGTCAAGGGGGCAACAATGTGGGATATAAGCCTGTTTGGTGCATTCTCCTGCAGACCCTGACCCACCACACGTGACAGAACTCCCTCACGCACAGAGTAACAGTTGAATTCTTTGTATTTCGTGAAACAAATACCAAAATCCCAGTGCAGCACCAAGAAACAACACGAAAAGTGGAAAATGACCAAATAGCTTCACAGGCCCATGTGGATACACTTAGCCCCCCATGTCCACAGTTTACCTACAAAGAGAGTATTCAGCACTGCTGACTCATGTTCAGTGGAAAATAAGAAACCATGTCCTTCAGGTCACATAGATGAAGACCCTGATTTGATGGTCTCACTACAAACAAAGCTGAAGCTCCCGACAACAACATATATTCCAAGTGCCCAACCTCAGAGGCAGTTTCTCAAGAAGTCTTTAGGCCAGCAGAGCTCCATGTTTTTGGAACGATTACACTGTCCCTTACTTTTGGAATCTCCTCTACCTCCTCCAAGGTTGTGAACTCCTGAGCATATTCCATTCCAGATATTTATTCACAGATTTTCTAACTCTTCTCTTCTAATTGTGTCTTACTCTGGGCGATTGTAATGTCAAGGCATTGTTCTGGATGAGAGTGGGAAGATTTTTGTGTATCACATATTTACATACACATTGGATTCATTTTCCAATTTTCCTTTCAAAATACTGAATACCTCACACTAACACCTACCCTACTAGACTCTGACAACTAATCCTAATAAGGTGGAGAAAAATAAACTAAAAAATAGAAGTGCAAGCAGTTCAGAGAAGGCATGGTGAATAGTGGAATTGCCTTTTGCATTATTTAGGGTAGGAGTTATAAATCTAGTCAATTATTTGTTAAAATATTTCTCCATGTGTTTTAAAGTTAACAAATATTTGAATTCCTGTTTCCCTGTCTCTGTAGCCTATTCAGCACATGTATTTTTACATGCAATTATAGAATCTTACCTGATACCACACGTACATTCTTGTGAAGTGGCTGACTTGGCAGATACAAATTTTAAGAGATCACTCCTCCTAAGCGCTTTTGAACTGAAAATTCAACCTATGCGTGAGCTTCCTAGTTGAACAACATTATACATAAATCCATGTTAAATAAAATAAATATTTTTGGATCTCTGGATGATATAAATTTCATGGTGAATTTCCTATAGCATATATTATGCTATTTTTAATGTCCGTGTGTGTTTGTGTGTGTGTATGTGTATATATATATATATATATATATATATATATATATATATTCTCCAGATTTTTCAAAATATGAAATATGTGTCTTATTATAAACTCCCTTAACTCATTCATATTCAAGTATGTGGATTTATAATCAAATTTTCTCAAGAGTATTCTCAAAATATTCATTCTCCTGATATACATATTTGTTTCTTAGTACTGAAAACTAACTTTAGTGAATGGTGCATACAAATCCTAATATTTCTACAGTAGCTGACCTAGTTTAACATCAATTCAAGTAGATTCCTATGGGACATGATGTGTATTTGGATGTTCGTTTTATTCAACACTGGTACATTACTATTTCTTCAATTTATTCACATCATGGGATATATATTTCATCCACAAGTTCGCAAGTTTATAGGCATTTGTTTCACATTCAATCATTTTCTTCTTCAGATCACATGTATTCCTCCATGTTTCTTGACTGGTCTTTTTATGAGACTTCTTTCCAAACACATTATTTTCGATTTCTAGGATCACTTTTGAAGCAATACTCACACACCTTTCATGATAATCCATAACCCTAATATCACATTTAGATGTATTACTGGTTGAAATGAATGATATTATATCAATACAAGATTTCTTATAATATTTCATATATTAATTCAATGCATTATTTAAATTGGGAACAGTTAAATTATTTATTCAAAATGTGGTCTATTCATGCATTATGTCTATATTCATGGACACAGGGTACACCTCTTTGTACCCCCAATACTAATTTATAGCTCTTGAAAACCTTACTCCCAGAAATGCTTGAAGAAATGCTCATGTCACCTGATTCACATATACATTCTATGACAGTAATATTCTGGACAAAAAATGCAAAGGTCACACTTATGATTGTACCAAAGCCTAAAAGGAAAGTGAACATGGATTACTAAAAGCATCCATGTCCAGGTTTCCTAATGCTCTCAAACGTCAATCCTAATGGTCACTGCATATTTGTTTCTTCTTAAGATTATATATTCAAACTCAACAGTGTACAAAATGTCTAATCCTATCACTCACTTTATACTTTGCCAGATTTTTTAAAGTCTCTATTATTATCTGCTTTTCTACATATTTTTCAAAGTTCATCATTGTGACTGAATTTTCATATGTCCTGACATTTACATTCACTCTCTAACTGAAACCCTATTGCTAAAGAAATTTCCGTCCAAATCCTGTACTCACTCTTCTTCCTAAACCTACCGACTATCTACCTAATCCTACCGACTATCCCTTTTTGACTGAATGTTCTCTTCCTCATTCAATCATCCAATGTACAAGGTCCTATGCCATTGTAAATGGATTTATCTGAGACATCTGTGCAGAACCTAATTCAACACTACGTATCCCAATCATGGGCCCAATGCCCTCTGGGCTTCAAATCCTAGATTTCTGTTTTCATACATATATTTTACCAATATAATTTAATAAATATCGCAGGTTCCCAATAAAATTATTCATCGCTCAGAATGATTCCTAACAAAATCGAACCTGTTATTACCCAAACCATACACTGTTCCCTCAATCTAACTTTATAGAAAAGCAGGGACAGAGTTGGCCTTACAATACAGGAGTGTAGGGAAACTTCCACCTGCTGAGAACCTCAAAGGTCCATGCAGAAATGATCCATGGAGAAGATGTAGGCAGCTATGAAGGACCTGAGGGAGGGAAAAGTCAACTTCCATGGTAAACAACCTGGTCAAGATGAAGGGATGTGTCTGAATCAGCCTCTTTCATCTTAATGTAGAGAAGATGGACCAAACCAGGCCTGTGTGGAGAGCTGTTCCCGGGTGCCTATGGTTGATATACCATTCTAACTTGTGAAAATGTCAGAGCGAGTAGGTGCATCCTCCATCTCATGGGACTCTTAGAAGCAACTTTTAGGACAAAGTTGTTGTCAAGGCAGTGACCTCATTTAGTTCCTGAAGGAAGTGACCTCACCTCACTTCCTTGATGAAGGAACTCTCTGAACTTGGGATACAGGAAGTCAGGCACCCAGAGCTAGTCCCAGTTCATGTCCCAGTGTTCAAACTTGTTTGGATTTTCCAAGGACAGAGACAGTCTTTCTTGGTACCTACTGATGTGAGGATAGCCTAATGCCAGGAAGGTCTGAGGAGGGGCCTTTCCTGAGAAAGAAGGTACTGGCTCACCGCTGGCTCCTAACAGCTTCACAGAGTTGGACACGGAGACCAGATCTGAGACAGGACAGCCGATTATGGGGGAATATGTTATGGCCCACAAGTCAAAGGTCACTTCATATTTTCACAGATCTACTTGGGGGTCTGTGTGGGTGTGGGTGTGGGTGTGGGTGTGGGTGTGGGTTTGTCATTTTGTCTCATGTTCTGAGAATAGGTAGGAAAGTCGTTTTGTTTGGTTTGGTGTGAAATGTTTCTAGTAAGTCTTTTGACAAGGCGAGTGTTTCTATGTCTGTGTATCCCACTGTGTCCGTGGTTGTAGACATTAGAATAGAGAGTGCATCAATACATATGTCCTATCTAGTAGAAATCTTACCAGCATTCATCCTGTCCTATTTATGAATGGTCTGCGGCTTGCCATATGGATCGGCCACTCCTAATATCTTCCTAAGTTCCTTTTTTCTTTCTGAATTTTGGCCAAACTCCAGAATAGGCTCATGGTTTTGTGTCCAAGATATGTACCACCTTTAAGCTCTGTGACATGGCCATGTACTGGATAGCTGAAGGCAATGGTGAGCATCTCAGAAAACTCAGATGTCAGTGTGACCAGGAAAGTCCCAGTGGAGAAACCCTGCTTTGGGCCTTTTGCTTACCTATTGTATTATTGCCCTGAATGTCAGGAAGGTCTTTGCCTCAGGCCACCCCTTTGTGAAGACTGAAGAGTTTTCAAATGGAAGTGAATGGGCATCACCTTTGGCTCTTGGCTTAATTGCTTTGGAAAGGGATGTGTCTGAATCAGCTTCTTAGCCCTGTGTGAGGATGTGGCTTAGATTCTCAGCACCTAATGGATCTAAAAAAATCCCATGTGTGCATCCAAAACCAAAATAGCCAAAAGAGCAGTCATTGTGGATGAAGTCTCTCACCTTCCTCTGTAAGGTTCCTGACCTCCATCTTTGAGAATAGTGATCCTTTGGATCAAATGAGTTCTTCAAATCACTACAGAGGCTAGGCCATAGGTGCTTGGGTTTTCTCATGACCCCAATTAACATAAGGAATCTAAACCCCACAGTCATTAGGCCACAAAATGGAGAATCAGAGCAGTATTAAGGGCAGGCCTCTTAGATCACTCCTGGTTCACAGAAGGGTGTCCCTGCCACACTGACTTTAGGCAAATGGGAGAAAGGGACCTTATTTTGGATACTGTCTTTGGCTTTGGCCCTCATGGAAACCTACAGCCTGAGGTTATGATTAGTGTCTACATGGAAGAAGATGAGGGCCATGTGGGAGTGTTTTGGTTTTAATTGTGGTCATTTTTGTGGCCGTTGGAAGAGATGACTGAGGCCACCTGGGCTTGAACACTGGTGTGATTCCCCTTAGAGATTGAGTTATGGAACTGACCTCAAAGAAGTATTGCCATGTATTGTGATGGGATTTTAGGAGGCCACACATGAGAGTCGCCCTTGGAAACTGAGATCAAGGCCCAGGGTGGCTTTCCACAGAGCACTGGGAATCTCAGGAAGGATATCACATGATTTTATTTTTAAAGAATTGGCAGCCATAGTTGCAAGTCAAAACACAAAAGGATCACACATTGTAGACCTCAAACGCCTGGCTTAATGTGACCTTTTAGCCTGTCGTTGGGAAGCATTGCCTGTTAGAATTCTCCAGAGATTTCATTGAAATGAGCTTCCTCTCCATTTAATGGTTCCTGAATGAATTAAAACCCACAGTGCCTCAAACTTCATCCTTGAAAAAAGGCTAGATAAATACCATTAAATTTTTGAAATTCTCATGAACAGGTGTCAGTGGAGAACCTTTGGATGTCTTATAGATGATCATGAGTGTACCAGACAGTGCCTTGATTGACTGGGTTTCATGAAAATCGTGTAGAACAGAGATGCCAGTAATTTGGAGCCCGATGAGTATTCGGCCTAGAGCAGTGGAGTTTAGGTGTTTGTTAAAACATCTGTGATGGGGTCATGTGGATCTGCCATTGGCTTCCAAATGGTTTGTGACTGACATGGTGCAGCCCCCATACCCTTGTATGTAAAGGCATCTTGTTATACGGAGAGGTTTCAGGGCAATGTTTAGAATCAGATTGCTATTGTCAAGGGGGCAAGCTATGTGGGATAGAAGCCTGGTTGGTGCACTCTCCTGCAGACCCTTAACCAACACACGTGACAGAACTCCCTCCAGCACTCTGTCCTAGTTGACCTCCTCGTATTTCATGAAGCAAATACCAAACTCCCAGTGTAGCTGCAAGAAACATCATGAAAAGTAGAGGAAGACCAAATGGCTTCAAAGTCCACACTGGGAGACACTTTGCCCCCAAATGGAGGCAAATTACCTACAAAGAGAGAATTCAGCCCTGCTGCCTCATGTTTATTGGAAAAAAAGAAACCATGTGCTCCAGGACACACAGAAGCAGACCCAGATTTGATGGTCTCACTACAAAGGAAGTTAAAACTCCTGACAACAACATATATTTCAAGTGCCCAACCTCAGAGGCAGTTTCTCAAGAAGTCTTTAGGCCAAGAGAGCTTCATGTTTGTGGAGTTTTTACCATGTACCTTACTTTTCGAAACACCTCTACCACCTCCAAGGTTGTTAACTACTGAGCATTTTCCATTCCAGATGTGTATTCACAGATTTTCTAACTCTTCTCCTCTTATTGTGTCTTACTTGGGGTGAAGGTAATGTCAAGGCATTGTTCTGAATGAGAGTGGGAAGACTTTTGGGTAGCATATATTTGCATACACATTGGATTCATTTTCCAATTTTCTATTCGAAATACTGAATCCCTGACTGTCAGAGGTAGAAGGAATTCTCCTTCAAAGAATAGCCTGACACTTACAAGAAACAGCCACCAGGAGACATCCTGTCTGGGAGACATCCTGTAGCCATCTGTCTCCTTGAGACATCCTGTGCCCATCTGTCTTTCTGAAACTTCCTGAGGTTATCTCACCTTGTGAAGACATCTAGAAAGTGCCGATAAGAGAGATTTCCCACATCCAGCATACAAATACCCCTGTGTGAACAATAAAAGTTTGCAGCTTGATCAGAACTCCTGTCTTGCTGTAATCTCTCGTGTCTCTTGTCCCTTCATTCCTCCCTATCTAGGTTCGCTGCCCACGTTGATGTGTCCTGCCGGCCGGGACATCTGGCGCCCACTGACTGGGGCTCGAGCTTTTGATTGAGGGGGACCCCGTCCTCCTGGAAGATTTGGTCAAGCGGAGCTTGCAATAACCGCAGAAGACACCACTGAGAGACAGATCCAGGAGGAGGGTGGGGATGACACACGGTGATTGACCCACCATGGGGCAAGCAGTTTCGTCACATGATTTGTTTTTGTCAGGCTACAAGGAGTCCTTTCAGACATGGGGGCGCGTATTAAGAAAAAAGACTTAAATTTTTTTTCTTTTCACACATAAGAGAGCAGTGTCCATGGTTTCCTCTTGAAAGGACCATTGATGGTAAAAGATGGCTTAGAGTAGGAGACTGTTTAAAAGATTATTATGAATCCTTTGGCCCAGAAAAAGTGCCTGTTCCCACCTTTTCTTACTGGAACTTAATTAATAGAATTCTTAAAAGTTCACCCTTTGACAATGGTACCTTAAAAGTTGTCAAGGTTGGGAAAGAGACTATGCAAATACTTCTCATATCCCCTCGGCATGCCCATCAGTTAGTATAGACATAGACCCTTCTCAGGCTCCCCAGGACCGTGGGAACCTTCCTGGTCCCCCTCAAAATACCACCCTAATGAATAAGGCTCCAATGATTACCAACTGCCTTTATCCACTTTTAAATACCGGAGACTCATTGACCCCTGTAGAGGAGGCTACCTTGGAGAAGGAAGCAGCTCGCTACCATTCAGAAGACCCTCCACCTCTCAAGACCCTGCCACAGCTTATAGGACTTACACATCCACCTCCCTCCTATATCCCTCCTGCCTTTTGTGCTCTGGCCCTTCAGGGAACAAATGCCCCCGCCCCCGATATTTTCTCCCCACTTCCCTTGCCTAAACTGGCTCCTTTGTGAGCATCCTTTCAACATACACAGGAACAGATCCAACCTTTAAAAGAATTAAGATCCCTTCACTCTGAGCTCTCTTCATTAGCCTTAGGTATGGAGTCAAAGCAACTGGCCTACAGTGGTCTAATACAAAGGCGAAGCCACTCCATTGACCTGTGCTCGCCTTCCCAGTCACCACCAGTCTGATAGATAAGCCTGCCCAGGCTGAGGTCAAAGAATTAGACGAGGATAAAGAGGAGGAAGAGGGGAAATGGATTAAGGAGATCAGGACTCAGAGGATGAGGAGTTCAGCCCTAGGCAGGCAGGAACCCAGAGTCTACAAAAAATTAAGCCTGGATTTTCCTGAAAAACTTAAAAAGGCTTGTGCTCACTATGGCCCCATTGCACCCTACACGTTGGCTTTATTAGAAAGCCACAGCACACAATGACTTACTCCCCATGATTGGAAATTTTTAGACCAAGCTACCCTCAGTGCCAGAGACTTCCTGTTATGGAATGCAGATTTCAAAGAGCACTGTCGGGAAACTGCTCAAAAAATTTTAACTAAGGCCTTCTCTAAATCCAGGACTTATGTTAAGCTAGTGGGCAATGAGCCTTTTGACAATAAAACTAAACAGGCACATTTCCCTGCTGGACTTTTGATGCAGATTCAGATGGCTGGCTTACATGCTTGGAGACACCTCCCTCAAAAGCCTCGGCTACCACTTCCCTGGCAAAAATTTGACAAGGGCCCGACGAGCCTTATAGCGTCTTTGTTCCCCGGCTTAACCTAGCTGTGGAATGCTTGCTTGGACCAAGCGAAAGCAAAAGCGCTTTTGTAAAACATCTTGCCTTTGAAAACGCCAACCCGGCATGTCAGGATGTTCTTCAACCACATAAGGATAAAGGGAAACTTTCTGACTTTATTAGACTCTATGCAGGGGTAGGTGCAGCCCATGCCATGGGTCTTGCCCTAGGTGCCACCTTTACCAAGACCTTTCACAATCCTTGCTCACGTACTTGCTTTACTTGTAAACAACCTGGCCATTTTGCACGCAAGTGTCCGACAGGCAAAAAAAGCCTAGGAATAGCGTCTCCTTCAACTGGGGCTATACCGCCCCAAGCTATCCTTTGCCCTAGATGTGGTAAAGGTCATCACTGGGCCAGTGAGTGTAGATCTAAGACAAATGCCCTCAGACAGCCTATTTTTTCCTGCTTCTTGGGAAACTCCCTGCGGGGCCAGCCCCGGGCCACGACATCCCCCAGGACAAACCCAGGGGCAATAAGATTTGTTCCCTCCCAAACTCCCAACCTACCTCAAAATTCTTCTCCACAATTGCCTCCCTCCAACTAGCCACTCCAGGCAGCGCAGGATTGGACCTCTGTGCCACCACCGATACTATATTGGACTCAATGCAAGGACCCCAGATAATACCCACTGGAATTATGGGTCCCCCTCAATCTCATATGTGTGCCCTTATTTTTGGGAGAGCCTCTACTAACTTACATGGTGTTCAGGTCTTCCATGGCATTAATAATAATGATTTCACTGGAGAAAAAAAATACTGGCCACAGCTATTAATGGAGTTGTGGCCATCCCAGCACGAACAAGTCTTGCACAATTAATACTCCTTCCCTTGAATCCAGGAGGCACTTCCACCGCCCAAACCTACCGCAGGGGACTGCCTCCTTGGGCTGCTCTGATGTAAATTTGGTTCAATCCGTTTCTCACAAAAGACCCACAATTTCCTTACTTATTGAAGGAAAGGAATTCCAAGGAATTCTAGATACTGGAGCTGATGACACAATTATTTCTCAAAAATATTGGCCATCAGCTTGGACCCTCACCTCATCCTTGACTGACCTTAAAGGGATAGGACAGTCAAAAAATCCTCTGGTCAGCTCTACGGCTCTTAGCTGGACTTATAAAGAGGGTAATAAGGGAATTGTCACTCTTTTCGTTGTTCCTGACCTCCCTGTTAACCTATGGGCCCAAGATATTTTGAGTCAAATGGAAGTTATTCATGCCAGTCCCAATTCCATGGTAACTCATCAAATGCTTCATATAAATTTTGTCCCTGGTACAGGCCTTGGGAGACTGAGACAAGGACTGGTTGAGCCAATAAAACCCATACAAAAAACAAATACATATGGACTTGGGTATTCGGATTTTTAGTGTCGGTCTCTGACTCTCCTGTACCCCATGGAGATAAAATTATTTGGGAAACTCAGACTCTTGTGTGGGTGAATCAATGGCCACTTACCCAAGAAAATATGGAGGCTGCCTCCATGTTAGTGCAGGAACAGCTGGCAGCCGGCCATGTAGAGCCCTCAACCTCAACATCGAATACTCCAATTTTTGTTATCAAGTAAAAATCAGGCAAGTGGTGCCTTTTACAATATTTGTTTGCCATTAATAAAGCTATGTGCCCAATAAGAGCACTACAGCCAGGCATTCCCACACCAGTGGCTATTCCCAAAAACTATTGTAAAATGATTATTGAGTTAAAAGATTGTTTTTTTACCATTCCTTTACATCCTGCGGATAGACCATATTTTGCCTTTAGTCTCCCTCGCATTAATTTTCAGGGCTCTATGCAGAGATTTCAATGGAAGGTTCTTCCCCAAGGTATGGCCAACAGCCCTAGTCTTTGCCAAAAATACGTTGCTCAAGCAGTAGACCCTGTGAGAGAGCTATGGCCACAAATTTATATTTTACATTATATGGATGATTTGTTAATTGCTGCACCTAATAACCATGACCTTAATAATTGTTACTTGGACATTTACAAAATCCTCACTTCCTTGGGACAACAGATAGCTCCTAATAAGGTTAAAACACAGGACTGTTATACCTATTTGGGCCTTAAACTTCAAGATAATCAGATCCAAATTCCTAAGATACCACTATGGGTGGACCATCTTCACAACCTTAATGATTTTCAAAAATTCCTGGGGAATATTCAATGGCTAAAAACATATTTAAAATTACCACCTTGTGTACTTTTGTCCCTTAATGATATTTTGAGAGGTGATTCCCACCCCTCCTCCCCTCAAAAACTTACTCCCGAGGCATGACAGGCATTAAACCAAGTCACAGAAGCCATTGCCAAACAGTTTTTTACAGAACATTCTTATAACCTTCCTCTGGTTCTGGTTATTTTACACACTCCTCATACACCCACAGGAATATTTTGGCAACGAAATACACATTTTAGAAATAAAGGATGCCTTTGCTTTGGGTTCATTTACCCACCACATTCTCCACGGTTATTACTGTTTTTCTTGCTCAGGTAGCTTCTATTATTTTTAAAAGTCGTTTGCTATCTCGACAACATTTTGGCAAAGACCATGATAATATTTTAATTTCATATACTAAAGACCAAATCCAATTTTTACTACAGACGGAGGATGAATGGCGTATTGCCTTATCAGGCTTTTTGGGAACAATTGATAACCACCTACCCAATGACCCCCTTTTACATTTTGTCCAGTTACATCCATTTATTTTTGCCAAAATTACTCAAAAGGCTGCCATTCCTCAAGCCCTTACTGTCTTTACAGACAGTTCCAGTAATGGCCGAGCAGTCTTTGTTGTCAATAACCAGCCTAACACCTTTGATACTGTCTATCATTCAGCACAGTTTGTGGAATTGTTTGCAATAACACAAGTTTTTAAAACATTTTTTGATAATCCTGTTAATATTTATACATACAGTGCCTACATTGCTCATTCTGTGCGCCTGCTTGAGATTTCACCCACCATTAAGCCTTCTTCCAATGTCGCCCATCGGTTTCACCAGCTTCAGCAGCTAATTCAGGCCAGACGACACCCATTTTTCTTAGGACACAGCAGGGCACACTCTGATCTTCCCAGCCCTGTAACACAAGGTAATGCCAAAGCTGAGGCAGCAACTCGTTTCATCTTTCCAATTTTTGTTGGCTGCACTCAAAAGGCCACGGAGTTACACAATCTTCACCATCTAAATTCCCAGAACCTTCGATAACTATGTAAAATTACCAGGCAACAGGCACGAGAAATAGTAAAAGCATGCCCTGGTTGCCCTGTCTCCCTCCCCATTCAACACTTGGGAGTTAACCCCCGAAGATTACTGTCCAATCAGTTTTGGCAAATGGATGTTACTCATTTTTCTGAATTTGGAAAAACCAAATATGTACACGTTTCTGTAGATACCTTCAGTGGCCTTATTTTCACATCACCACATTCTGGAGAGGCTATCAAAGATGTCCTTTCTCATCTTGTTTCAGCGTTTTCTGTAATGGGTAAACCAATACATATTAAAAAAAGATAATTGTCCTGCATATACCAGTGCCAAGTTTAAACAGTTTTGTGCTACCTCGCAAATTTGGCATACTACTGGAATTCCATACAAGCCTCAGGCATTGTGGAACGTGCCCACCTTACCTAAAGACTTGGCTAACACGCATTAATGCTTCTGCACTTGTATTTACCACTCACAGGCATCGCCTTAATCATGCATTATTTGCCCTTATTTTTCTTTCCCTAGACAATGAAGGCCATTCGGCTGCAGGCTGACACAGGCAATCCTCGTCCAATTCTGTTCACCCACCTGTTATGTGGCACAATCCCCTTACAAATAAATGGGAACGCCCAGGTCCTGTCCTCATCTGTGGACGAGGCTCAGCTTGTGTTTTGGACGAAGAGCAAGCAGCCCCAAGATGGTTACCAGAACGCCTGGTTAAACAGGTTAATGGCTTACCTCAACACGGGGATGGAGGCCCTCCCCCTGAGGACAAGTTTTCCTCTTTTTCAGATGCAGCCAACAATCTGTGTGAGGATCCTACTTAAGGCACTTCTGCTGAACAGGATTGTACACGGAGGCTTTGGTCCTCCACCTTCCAACATCATGGAGTACCTTTTTGGCCCTCCCTGTGAACGCAAGGGAGGATCTTGGACTCAGGCTCCCACTAGTTTGACCCAGACTGCTGACTGCGTGACTAAGGTGGCTTACCTCCGGGCCGAGGTTGACCATAAACTCAGAGAAGTTCATCAGCCTAAATTGGTATGTGTTAACAAGCCAAAGATTATTCCCCCTAGTACAAGTAAAGCTCTCCAAAATTGTTCTGCAACTTGAACGCATACCCAAGCGATGCATGCCACTTGTTATGCGTCGGCCTCAATTTGTGTTAACAAGCAGGGATAACAATTTTTTGAAGCCTCCCTAACTAAAACTCATGCAGCAGGAGGGACCACTATTCATTATACCCCCGTTCTTTTTGACCGGGGAGGAGAAGGCAAATACACCAAGCTACAGTCAGCTGGGTGCCAAGGCCCTGTTGGTAAACCCTCCTGCTGCCCCATTAAGGCACCTACAGGGGTCACTGATGGTGGAGGATTCCCTTATGCTGTCAAGCATCCTCAGATAATCAAACTTTTGAAACCCCAAATCCCTGAGCTCACATATCATCACTTAATATAGCCAAAATGCCAGCTCCCAGGTTTAGATAACAATACATTAGATATTTTGGAAACTACCTTCTCCTTGCTTAATATTTCCAACCCCAACTTTGCAGGTGATTGCTGGCTCTCCATGACAACAGGGGCAATCATGCCTATGGCAGTTCCTATTAATTCTATCATAGACGATGATAATACATGCCAACCCAGATTTCATTTAAAAGTACAGTCTATAGGCACTTTTACAATATGTCTTTTAGGCGCGATGCAAAATAATACCTATGATATTGATGTTGGAGTTACTTCCTTTGGAAATTGCTCAACAGTACAAAACTATTCCTCATCCACCCCATCTCTTTGTCCCTCCAATGGCACAGTTTTTATGTGTGGAGGAAACTCGGCCTTCCCGAGGCTTCCATCGAATTGGACCGTTGGCTGTGTTCTTGCCTTATTACTCCCTGATATAACTATTGTCCCAGGAGACCAAACTCAATGCATTCCTAGTCTAGACACCTCAGTCAAAAGACACAGGCGGGCAATACAGGCCTTACCACTCGTTGCCAGCCTTGGAATAACAGCTACTGTGGCCACAGGTACAGCTGGCTTAGGCATGGCTATACACTCTTAGCGTCGCCTGTCTCAACAACTTATAAATGATGTAAAAACTCTATCAGGAACCATTAAAGATTTTCAGGACCTAGTAGACTCCCTGGCAGAAGTGTTCCTTCAAAACAGAGAAGGCTTAGATTTACTGACAGCTAACCAGGGAGGTATTTGCTTGGCCTTAGGGGAACGATGCTGCTTTAATGCCAATAAATCAGCCATGGTACGCACTAAAATTAAGCAGCTTCAAGAAGATCTAGAAAAGAGATGAAGGGAACTTTTTGAAAATCCCCTCTGGACTGGGTTTAATGGATTTCTACCCTACCTTCTTCCCCTATTAGGCCCTTTGTTGGGTTTACTTTTAATGGTGTCCATAGGACCCTGCATTATATACAGGCTTGTACAATTTATTATAGAACAGATTAATATTTTGGCCTCTAAGCCCATACAGGTCCACTATCATCGCCTGGAGATGGAAGACCATGCTGCCAACATTTAAAAGGATGTTCTACCCTTCTCACAGGCTTATTTTTTAAGTTTACATCCCCACAGATCTCTCTTTCTTACATTAAACTATAAGTAACAGCTCTGACCAACCATCTTCTGCCATTGCCATAAGGGTTCGTCCTCCATGGGCCGCTCCACTTGGGGGAGGATGCACCCATGGAGTGAGGACGTTAGGCCATAATAACGGAGGGTGCAGGATGGACTGCAGGAGGATGTATCCACGGATCCCAAAACAGAAGACCTCTTAGTGACACGCTCTGGTGCATGGTGGTCAGCCTGCTTCCCCCTCAAAGCCGTCTCCTCCCAAAACATGCCAAGGCCACCACGAAATCTCCTAGTAAACATGCTCTCTCGAATCAGGAGATATTCTAAGGCCTGCTAGAGAAACAGAGCCTCTATCACCCCCTAAAACATTGGCCGGTAAGTTATGGTCAAATATTTTATATAAGAAAGAGAGGTCAGGGGCTAGAAGGAAGTTCTCCTTCAAAGAATAGCCTGACACTGAAAAGAAACAGCCCCCTGGGAGATATCCTGCCTGGGAGACATCCCACAGCCATCTATCTCCCTGAGACATCCTGCGGCCATCTGTCTTCCTGCAACATCCTGAGGTTATCAAACTTTCTGAAGACATCCAGCAACTGCCGATAAGAGAGCTTTCCCATCCACAACATATAAATTCCCATGTGAGAACAATAAAAGTTTGCAGCATGATCAGAACTCCAGTCTTGCTGTAATCTCTCGTGTCTCTTGTCCCTTCATTCCTCCCCAACTAGGTTCCTTGCCCACATTGATGTGTGCGGCCGGCCGGGACAACTGACACTAACCCATACCCTACTACACTCTGACTACTAATCCTAATATGATGGAGAAAAATAACCCAAACAGAATAGAAATACAAGCAGTTCAGAGGAGGCATGGTGTATATTTGGACTTGCCTTTTGCATGATATAGGGTAGGTGTTATAAATCTAGTTAATTTTTAATTGAAATCGTTCTCCGTGTGTTTTTAAAGTTAACAAATATGTGAATTCCTGTCTCCATTTCTCTGTAGCCTATTCACCACATGTATTTTTATCTGCACATATAGAATCCTACTTGGAATCACACGTACATTCCTGTGAGGAGGCTGACTTGGCAGATACAAATTGTGAGAAGAGATCACTCCCCATAAACGCTGTTGGAACTCAAAATTCAATCTATGGGTGAGCTTCCTAGTAGAACAACATTTTACATAAATCCATGTTCAGTAACATAAATATTTTTGCATCTATGGATGATATATATTTCATGATGAATTTTGTTTGGCATATATATTGCTACTTTTTATTGTCTGTGTGTGTGTTTTGTATATATATACACTCTTCAGATTTTTCAAAATATGAAATATATGTGTCTTATATACACTCCCTAAATTCATTTATGTTCATGTATGTGGATTTATAATCAACTTTTCACAAGATTATTCTCAGAAATATTCATCCACCTGAAATACATATTTGTTTTCTAGTACTGAAAACTAACTTAAGTGAATGGTGCATACAATCCTAATATTTCTACAGTGACTGACACAGTTTAACATCAATGCAAGTAGAAATCTATCGGACATGATGTGTATTTTGAAGTTCATTTTGTTCAACACTGGTACATTACAATTTCTTCAGTTTATTCACATCATAGGATATATATTTCATCCACAAGTTCACAAATTTATATGCATTTGATTCATTTTCAATCATTTCCTGCTTCAGAACACATGTATTACTCCTAGTTTCCTGAATGGTCTTTTCATGACACTTATTTCCAAACACATTCATTTTGGTTTTCATAATCATTTTGAAGCAAAACTCACACATTCTTCATGATATACCATAACCCTAATTTTACCATTATATGTGTAACTGATTGGAATGAATGATTGTATATCAATATAAGATTCCCTGTATATTTTCTGATATCAATTCAATCCATTATTTAAAGTTTGAACCACTTTTATTATTTATTCACAGTATGGTCTATTCATGCATTATTTCTATATTTATAGACACAGGGTACATCTATTTGTATCCCCAATACTAATTTATTCATCTTAAAAATGTAGCTCCCAGAAATGTTGTCAGAAATACTCATGTCACCTGATCTACATATACATTTTATCACAGTAATATTCTGGACACATTATGAAAATGTCACACTTATGATTGTACCAAAGCCTAAGTGAAAGTGAGCATGCGTTACTAAAAACATCCATGTCCAGGTTGCCTAATGCTCTCTAATGTCAATACTATTGGTGAATACATATTTGTTTCTTCCTAAGATTATATATTCAACCTCAATCCTGTTGAAAATGTCTAATCCTACCACACAATTTATACTTTGCCTGATTTCCTAATGTCTCTATTGATTTCTGCTTCCCTACATATTATCCCAGTTCATTATTGTGACTGACTCTTCACATGTGCTGACATTTACATTCACTGTCTACCCGAAAGCCTATTGCTAAAGAACTTTTGGTCCCACTCTTATACTCACTCTTCTTTCTAAACCTACCGACTTTCGTCTTAATCGTACCGACTATCACTTTTTGACTGGATGTTCTCTTTGACATTCAATCATCCAAGGTACAAGGCAATTGTATATCGATTCATCTGAGACATCTGTGCAGAATATAATTCAAAGCTAAGTATCCCACTCAAAGGCCTAATGCCTTTCTGGGCTTCAAATCTTACCTGGATTTCTGTTTTCAAACTTATATTTCCCCTGTATATTCTTGAAAATATTGCAGGTTCCCAATACCATTAATCATCTTGCACAATGATTCCGAACCCAAATAGAACCTGTTATTAACCGTAACCATACACTCTTTTCTCAATCTCACTTTACAGAAGAGCAGGTACAGAGTTCGTCTTACAATACAGGAATGTAGGGGATCTTCCACCTGCTGAGAACCTAAAATGTCCATGCAGAAATGATCCCTGGATAAGATGTAGGCAGCTATTGAGGAACTAAGAGAGCAAAAGTCATCTTCCAATGCAAAAACCCTGGTCAGAATGAAGGGATGTGTCTGAATCAGCCTCTCTCTTCTTAATGTAGAGAAGATGGACCAAACCAGGCCTGTGTGGAGAGCTGTTCCTGGGTGCCTATGGTTTACATACCATTCTAACTTGTGAAAGTGTCACAGGAAGTAGGGGCAGCCTCCATCTCATGGGACACTTGGAAGCAACTGAAGCAATTGTTAGGACAAAGTGGTTGTCACGGCAGTGACCTCACTCAGTTCCTGAAAGAATTGACCTACTTAACTTCCTTGTTGATGGAACTCTCTGAACTTGGTATCCAGGAAGCCAGGCACCCAGAGCCAGTCCCAGTCCCCGTCCCAGTGGGCTCAATTGTTTGTATTTACCATGGATATAGTCAGTCTTTCTTGGTACCTACTGATGTGAGGATGGTCAAATGACAGAATAGCTATGAAGAGGGTCCTTTCCTGGGAAAGTAGGTAGTTGCTCAACACTGGCTGCTGGCAACTTCACTGAGTTGAAAAAGGAGACAAGATCTGAGACCGTACAGGCCATTTCAGGGGAACGAAGTATGGCTCACCAGTCAGAGGACACTCCATATAGTCAGAGACCTACTTGGGGGAAGGAGGTGCCTTTTTGAGTGTGGGTGTGAGTATGTGGTTTTGTCTCATGTTCTGAGAATAGGTAGGAAAGTCGGTTTGTTTGTTTTGGGGTAGACTGTTTCTTGTATGTCGTTTGGCAAGGCGAGTGTTTCTATGTCTGTGTATCTTACTGTGTCAGTGGTTGTAGACAATAGAAAAGAGAATGCATCAATGGATGTGTTGTGTCTAGTAGAAAGCTCCCAGCATTCATCCTGCCCAATGTATGAATAGAGAGTGGGCAGCCTTATTGATGTGCAACACCTATTATATTCCTAAGTTTCAGTTTTCTTCCTGAATTCTCTCAACTCTCCAGAATAGGCTCATGGTTTTGTGTCCAAGATATGTACCACCTCCAAGCTCTGTGAAATGGCCATGTACTGAATAGCTGAAGGAAATGTGATCATCTCAGAAAACTCAAATATCAGTGTGAATAGAAAAGTCTCAGTGGAGAAACCCTGCTTTGGGCCTTTTACTTACCTATTTTTCTGTTGCCCTGAATGTCAGAAAGGTCTTTGCCTCAGGTCACACTTTGTGAAGCCTGAAGAAAATAGTTTTCAAATGGAAATGAATGGGCATCACCTGTGGCTCTTTCCTTAATTGCTTTGGAAATGGATGTGTCTGAATCAGTATCTTGGCCCTGTGTCAGGTTGTGGCTTAGATTCTCAAAACCAGATGGATCTAAAAAAGATGCCATGTGTGCATCCAAAACCAAAATGGCAAAAAGATCAGTTATGGTGGATGAAGCTTCTTGCCTTTCTCTAATAGTTTCCTGACATCCATCAAGTGAGAATAGGAATCCTTTGGGTAAAATTAGTACTTCAAAGCCCTGCAGAGGTGCTTGGGTTTCCTCATGACTCCAAATCACATAAAGAATCTATACCTGACTGTCAGTAGGCCTCAAATTGGAGAATCAGAGCAGTATTAAGAGCAGGCCTATTTGATCACTCCTGGTTCACAGGAAAGGTGTCCCGGCCACAATGACTTTAGGCAAATGAGGGGCAAGAGAACGTATTTTGGACACTGTCTTTGGATGTGCCCCTCATGGAAACCTCCAGCCAGAGGTTATGATTAGTATCTATATGGAAGAATATGAGGGCTATGTGGAAGTGTTTTGGTTTTAATTGTGGTCATTAGTGTGGTGGTTGGAAAAGATGACTGGGTCCATCGGGGTTTAAACTCTGATGTGATTCCCCTTTGAGACTGCGTTGTGGAACTGACCTCAGAGAAGAATTGCCATGATTTGTGTTGGCATTTTTGGAGGCCACGCATGAGAGTCGCCCTTGGAAACTGAGATCTAGACCAAGGGCGGCTTTCCACAGAGCACAGGGAATCTCAGCCATGATACCATATGATTTTATTCTGAAAGCCTTGGAATCCATAGTTGAGAGTCAAAACACACATGGACCTCACATTGTAGACCTCTATGTGCCTGGCTTCATGTAACCTTTTGCCCACTCTTTGGGAAGCCTTGCCTGTGAAATTTCCCCAGAGCTTTCATTGAAATGATCTTCCTCAACCTTTAATGGTTCCTGAATGAATGGAAACCCACAGTGCCTCCAACTTCATCCTTGAAAAATGGCTACATAAATACCATGACATTCTTGAAATTCCCTTGACCAGGTGGCACTGGAGAACCTTCGATGTCCTGTTGCTAATTCGAGTGTACAAGACAGTGCCTTGATTGACTGGGTTTCATGATAATGGTGTAGAACAGAGATGTCAGTACGTTGGAGCCTCCTGATTAGTGGTCATAGAACAGTGTTGTGCATGTGTGTGATAAAACATCTGTGGTGGGGCCATGTGGATCTGCCATTTACTTCCAAATGGGTTGCGACTGACATGGTGCAGCCAGCAGAACCTTGTATGTAAAGGCATCTTGTTATAAGGAGAAATTTCAGGGCAATGTTCAGAATCAGGTTGCTATGGTCAAGGGGGCAACCTATGTGTGATAGAAGCCTATTTGGTGCATTCTCCTGCAGACCCTGACACACGACACATGACAGAACTCCCTCCAGCACTGTGTCCCAGTTGAACTTTTTGTTTTTCGAGAAGCAAATACCAAACTCCCAATGCAGCAGCAAGAAACACCACAAAAAGTGGAGGATGACCAAATAGCTTCACAGTCCACACTTAACCCCCAGTGGCCACAGATATCTATAAAGAGAGAATTCAGCACTGCTGCCTAATGTTCATTGGAATATAAGAGACCATGTCCTCCAGGTCACATATATGCAGACCCAGCTTTGATGGTCTCACTACAAAGGAAGATAAAGCTCCTGACAACAACATATATTTCAAGTGCCCAACCTCAGAGGAAGTTTCTCAAGAAGTCTTTAGGCCAACAGAGCTCCATGATTGTGGAGTTTTATCCTGTCCCTTACTTTTGGAAACTCCTCTTGCACCTCCAAAGTTGTGAACTCCTGAGCAATTTCCATTCCAGATATGTATTCACAAATTTTATAACTCTTCTCCTCTAATTGTGTCTTAATTGGGGCGAAAGTAATGTCAAGTAATTGTTCTGGATGAGAGTGAGTGGATTTTTGTGTAGCACATATTTGCATACACATTGGATTCATTTTCCAATTTTCCATTTGAAATACTGAAACACTGACACTACCCCATACCCTACTAAACTCTGTCTACTAATCCTAATATGATGGAGAAAAATAACCCAAACAGAATTGAAATACAAGCAGTACAGAAAAGGCACAGTGTATAGTTGGACTTGCCTTTTGCATTATATAGAGTAGGAGTTATAAATCTACTCATTTTTTTGTTGAAATAGTTCTCAATGTGTTTTTAAAGTTAACAAATATATGAATTCCTGTCTCCCTTTCGCTGTAGCGTATTCAGCACATGTATTTTTATAAGCACATGTATAATCCTACCTGGTACCACATGTACACTATTGTGTGGTACCTGAATAGGCAGATACAAATTGTGAGAAGAAATCACTCCTCCTAAACGCTGTTGGAACTGAACATTCACTCTATGGGTGAGCTTCCTAGCTGAACAACATTATATATAAATCCATGTTCAGTAAAATAAATATTTTTGATCTGTGGATAATATATATTTCATGGTGAATTTCAATTGGCATATAGTGCTAATTTTTAATATCTGTGTGTGTATATATATATATATATATATATATATATATATATATATATACTCTCCAGATTTTTCAAAATATGAAATATATGTGTCTTATTATACATTTCCTAAATTCATTCATATTCATGTATGTGGATTTATAATAATCTTTTCACAAGATTATTTTCAGAAATATTCATCCACCTGGAATACCTATTTGTTTCCAACACTGAAAACTAACTTAAGTGAATGGTGTATACAAATCCTCATATTTCTACAGTAACTGACTCAGTTTAACATCAATGCAAGTAGACTCCTATGGGACATGATGTGTATTTTGAAGTTCATTTTTTTCAACACTTGTACATTACTATTTCTTTAGTTCATGCACATCATTGGATATATATTTCATCCATAAGTTTGCAATTTTATTGGCATTTGTTTCACTTTCAATCACTTTCTACTTCAGAACACATATATTTCTCCATGTTTCTTGACTGGTCTTTTCATGAGAATTCTTTCCAAACACATTATTTTTGATTTTCATAATTACTTTTGAAGGAAATCTCACACACCCTAGATAATGAACCATAACCATAATATTACCATTAGATGTATAACTGGTTGGAATGAATGATTGTATATCAATAAATGATTTCTTATATATTTTCAGATATCAATTCAATACATTATTTAAAGTGGAACCTGTTATATTATTTAAACACAGTATTGTCTATTCATGCATTATCTCTATATCCATAGACACAGGGTACACGTCTTTATAACCCCAATACTAATTATTAGGTCTTGAAAATATTCCTCCCAGAAATGGTGGAAGAAATACTCATGTCACCTGACCTACATATACATTTTATCACAGTAATATTCTGGACACAAAAAGCAAAGTTCACACTAATGATTGTACCAATGGAATGGTCGAGTGAGCATTTTAGGAAGAGACCACCATGAGACTGTCTCATGCAACAGCAAAGTGTGAATTGGGGGTCCAGCATGCTGCAGCTCAGAGCTCACTTGAATTTAGCAGAGAGCCCTGAGAATAGCTTAAGCAGAGCTTATGTACTTTCTTTGGAGAAGGCAGGGTGTGAAGTTTATTGATGGGTCAGGGTGAGTGGGCGGTTTGCTTGCAAATGTGTGAGGGAGTACATTCTGCAGTTTGGCAGTTGGGGACAACACATTCTGGGAACAAGATTAGCAAACAGTTCTCAAGATTTCAACAGTGTTTTGTTAAGCATACAGAAAAACAGGAAGTGACAAGTACCTATTTAATAAACCTTTCATTTCCCACTTCTTGTTCTGGTTACTTTTAATCAAAAAAGTGATCATTGGGGGGTGTCACATTTTATGTCTGCTAGTGAGTTATATTGTTGTCTGATTACCATAAGTTTAACTTGTCCAATTTGAGCTTGGAGAAAGGAAACTACACGGTTGAGCAAACAGGGCCCCACAGTTAGCAATAATATGAGGATTATTAATGGACTGGCCAAGGCAGATAAAAGCGTAGTTAACCCAAGGGACTGTGTGAACCAAGACTCAAACCATGCTTTTTGGGCCTCTGTCTCTCGTTGACGCTCTTCAAGGCGTTTACTTAATTTACTCATAGATTCTTTTACAACTCCAGTATTGTCAGCATAAAAAAAAAATTCTTCCCTCATTGCAGCACAAAGGCCCCCTCTCTCATGAAGAGGAGGTCCAACCATCACCTATTCTGTGAAACTACTTCGGAGAGAGAGGTTAAAGATTCCTGTAAAGCTGGGATTGAGGTTTTTAATATCTTTAAGCTTTGGTCTATTGCTGCTTCTCATTGAGTCATTTGTTGTGTCCCATGGACTAGGTCAGTGGTTCCTGTGCCCACACCTGCAGCAACTCTTATTCCAAATAGGATGGCTAAAGTGAGGGATACAGGTTCCCAGCGGAACCGGGTTTTATGCCCCCCCTATTTGAACTTTAAATGAACCTGTGTCATGATAGAGCACTCTGGGAAACATCTGCACCATTACATAACTAATCACATCTATTGACCATTTTATGAACACATAAACAATAATTAAGTATATAGAATTATACTGTTGAAGGAACAGACAAGGAAAGGCACCTAAGATAGCACCGAAGCTAGGGAAGCAGTCCTATTTGGTTGCAAAAGGATGTAGAGAGCATTGCTTCTGTTGTAATCAATTAATCCTCTGAACCCCAAGTTTAGGTTGTTTCAGAATTTTGTAGCCAACATGTAAGGGAATGGGCTCAGAATATCACAGTCTGCAGAAGTTCACAAAAAGCAGTTTTTGTTTCTGTTTTATTTCATCTATTTTGGCAAGTTAACTTTTTAATGACACCTGGGAGGGGGAGAGCTTTCGTCTTCTCTTTTTTTTTTCTCCCTGCCAGCTGTTAAAATGGAGCCCAGTTGGTAACTTCTTTATCTTAGAAATGTAGCAATCTCTGTGAAGCTCCAGCTCAAGGCCAGAGGCCTTGTTCACATATTTTGTGAAAAACTAGTAAGGGGTGTCTAGCTTAGGAGTGCTGATTTTTCCAGCCAGTGGCAACTAGAACAGGGCAACAAGAAAAGAGGAAATTTATCTACATTGAACTCTTTCATAGGGATTATTTTGCTGAAAGTCCTAAATTCAGTCATGGTGAAGACTTCTGGAGAAGGTCACTTAAGAATTTTCTGTGGTCTTGGTACAGAGGGGAAGAGTGGAAGGCAGGGGGTGAGAGCAGCTCCATGGATCTGAGAATCAGGAAGGAGAGATTAAAAGACTATTGGGAAAGGGGTTTGGGATTTTGCTAGTAAAAAAAACTTTAGCAGTAGAGCAAGTAGAGCAGAGGGGAAGATGGGAGTGAGTATCTCAAAAAGCCTGTGAGGTATTTTAAATTCTTAGTAACCTGTATTCAGTGTTGACAATGCAACTTTAAAGGTAATTTTTATTACATCTTGGATAGGGGTCTGAGGGCTCTTCTCAGCTGGTTTGAGCTTTGGGTTAGCAGGTAAGAGGACCTGTTGGGACCCATTGTGGGCACTGACAGAAGAATAGAGGAGTGTCTGGTTTTAGGGGTACCTAAGTACCTGCCACCTCAGCAAGGGGGCAATGGTCTGAGAAAGGGTAGAGGTTTGGGTTTTTGATCTAGTAATTGGAGGGGAGAAATCAAATTCCTGAGGTGAAAGTGACAGCAGAGAGTCTGGAGCAGAAATCTGAGGGTGAGGATCTATTAGAGAAGCATAGTACAGGATGTGAGCAAAGGAGGAAAAAGGCCTGCACATAGGGGAATTTCCTTCAACCCTTTTGAGCACTTGCCGAAGTTAAAAAGTCCATGCAGAATTTGAGGATCTAGAGACCCCTCTGGGGGACATGGATTTTGGTTGTCTAATTGGTAATATGGCCAATGCTGTGTACTGAATTTGATGAGGAGTTTGGGTTCCAGCAGGCAGCCCCTGTATGCTCAGATCGCCATGACTTACAGAAGAAGTCGGCTTTTCCCCACACAGCCATGGCTGTTTGTGGATTTGATAGTCCGCCGGGCAAACATAGTAATCTAGGCTAGCCAAACTGCATCTGGCTCACGTGTCCCTACATCCATAATGTTGGTTTCCATTACCTATGGTACGAAAGTGATTTAATGGAATTTTAGTGGAATCCTGTTCATCAGGGCTATCCCAATATGAAAGACCTATAGGTAGCTGACAAATGTCTGGGTGGAGGGATGGCCACCAGGTCCCTCAGTGGGCTGTATTCGAGGTAGACCATACTTGTTGTCTAGTAGGATTTTTGATCAGCCATCGCTGCTGAACGGGCTGATGATGCTTAGGAATACTGGTGGCCAAGGGGAGAGTCTATAGCCTTATCCACATGGCGAACACACAGTTTGAAAGGGTTACCAGTCTTTTCCAGCTTCCAGCAAGAGTGGGGACATGGCGCAGGCTTGAGATGAGAGGCATTGATCCAGGAAGTGATTCCGTCTACCTTTACCACTGTAGGTGTTATAAGTAGCACCTGGTATGGTCCTTTACACCGGGGTTTCAGGAATGACACCTGATGTCGTCTTTAGTAGATGAGGTCTCTTACTTGATATTGATGTGGAGTCCCATCATACCCTGGTTGGTAGGAAGGGGCCAGATGTTTCAACAAGTACCGCTGAGTTCTTTCAAGAGCTTTAAGTCTGTCAGGCAAGGGGGTGTGGAAGGGATCGTTAGGTCTTAGAGTTGGGGTTAGGTCCCTTACTGGAGCAGGGGCACCATAGAGAATTTCATAGGGGGTGAGGTTAGACAAAGAAACAGAGGGAGTATTTCTTGCATGAAACAGTGCAGAAGGCAGGAGCATAGTCCAATCTTTTATGCCAGTTTCTAAGCTTAATTTCGTTAAGGTCACTTTAATGGTTCTTTTTATTTTTTTACCTGTCCTGAGCTCTGGGTTCTATAAGCACAATGTAACTTCCAATAAACCCCTAGAATTCTGGCTAACCCCTGTCTTACCTGGGCCATGAACGCCGGCCCATTATCAGACCCATATTACCTTAGGCAGGCAGAATCTTGGAAAAATATCTTTCAGGATCTTTTTGACCACCATTTGGGCCGGTTTTTCTTTTCTTTTCTTTTCTTTTCTTTTCTTTTCTTTCTTTTTTCTTTTCTTTTCTTTTCTTTTTTTTCTTTTTTTTTTTTTTTTTGTTGGGGATGCTTCAATCCATCCTGAAAATGTATCTACAAAGACTAGGAGATATTTAAGTCCATACATTGCTGGCTTAATTTCAGTAAAGTCAACTTCCCAATTCCCAGAATTGTCCTGGTCTGGTTCCTCATAGGTGCTTTCCTGCAAGAAGCTTGGAAGTGTAAGCATTAACCAATTGACAGACCCGACAGGCTTTTGTTACCCATTCAGTTCTTCCCTTTCTCTTTGAATCGGTTAGTGGAAAACTCTGTTCTTGATCCTTCAGGAATGCCTGCAATTTCTTTGAACCAAGGTGAGTGAGTTGATATACATTTTAACTTAGTGTAGGGCTTTCTGAAATTGCAGGCTAAGCTCAGTGAAGTTGAGGGTTCAGTGTCAGAGTCTTTAGGTGTTATCAAAAGCTTCCTGGTTCTCAGGGGTTCATTGGAAATGGGCATCTCCCTTTAGCACCGGGTATAAAGGAGCAGCTAATGATGCAAACCCAGGTATCCATAACCTGCAAAAGCCAGCAGTCCCAAGAAACTCTCTGAGTTGTCTGCTGTTAGATCTGTGTGGTATCTGCACAACAGTTTGTTTTCTTTGCTCAGTGAGCCATCCTTTACCGCCCCTAAGTGAATAGCCCAGGAAGATTACTTCATGCTGGCAAATTTGGGCCTTTTTGGCAGAAGCTCTACACGCCAGTTTAGCAAGCTCAGATAATAGTGCTTGGGTCCAAGATTCACAGTTTTCCTTAGTGTTGGCTGCCAGTAGCAGGCCATCCACATGTTGAAGCAGGGTGTATAGTTCTGAAGTTGTTGAGATCTCTGTGGAGAGCTTCATCAAAGAGAGTGGGGGAGTTTTTGAACCCCTGTTCGAGTCTAGTCCAAGTTAGTTGACCAGACGTTCCGGTTTCTGGGTCTACCCACTCGAAAACAAACAGCAACTGACTATCTTTATGCAGAGGCAAGCAAAATAAAGCATCTTTTAAGTACAGAACAGTATACCATTTCTGCTCAGGGTTCAGAGTGCTAGGCAGATTGCACAGATTAGGTACCATGCGGTGAATGTCCTGCACTCTGTTGTTGATCTCTCGTAGGTCTTTAACAGGGTGATAGTCCCCGGTTCCTGGCATTTTTTAATGGTAGCAGGGGAGTGTTGCAGGCTGATTAACAGGGCCTTAGGACCCCTAAGATCAGATATTTCTGAATATGGGGCCTTATCCCATCTTTAGATTTTTGCCCAGAGTATATTTTTTGACATTGATTGGAGAGGCTGAGGTTTTTAACTCCACTGTTATTGGAGGTTTTTTAATGGGCAGGCCTAAGCCATCAGTTTTTGTCCAAGCATCTGGGTAATATGTTATCCAATTCTGGGGCAACGTGCCTGTTTGATCAGTCTTGTGTGGTGTGAAGAGTTGATATTCATCTTCTGACAGTTAAAGCTGTGACTATAGGAGTTTTTACTGAAGGATTTATAATTTTCACTTTGGGGCCTTCAGGGATAAAAGTTATTCTGGCCCGGAGCTTGGTGAGCAGATCTCGGCCCATTAATAGGGCCGGGCATCTTGGGATTACTAGGAAGGAGTGATAGATTTTTCCTTTCCCCAGGTCCATGATCCTCTTAGTTGTCTATGCCCGATATTTAATGCCATTAGCCCCTTGAAATAGAGACCTTTTATTTGATGGAGGGCCCAATGGGGCTTTAAGGGCTGAGTGTACTGCCCCTGTATCCACTTAAAAGTGTACTGGGGTACCCTCCACTTCAAAAGTTACCCTGAGCTCGGGAAGAGGATCTGAGCCCCGACTTTCTTAGTCATCCTCCAGAGTCAGAATGTCTGGCTGGTGTGGCTGTCTCATTCTCGGGCTCTTTTTGGCCCAGTGTCCTTTTTCTTTTGAGTAGGCATATTGGTCTGAGGCCAGGGGTTTCTTTTGGCGTGTGCCCAGGTATCCCTTCCTGTATCCCTGTTTCTTAATTTCTGTCCTATTTTTTGTTGTGACCAGGACCTTAGTCAATGCATTAGTCTATCTTTTGCTTCTCGCATCCTCTCTTTGCTCCCTTTCTTTCTTCCTCCTTTGTTCCTTCTCTTCCTCAGTTTATCTCTTATAGTTTACTTTTTTAGGCTTCTCTGACTAAATCTCTCAAAGCCATATCTTGTAATCCATCTACGCATTGTAACTCTCTTTTAATATCCAGGGCAGCTTGCCCAATGAAGGCCATCATGACAGATGGCTTTTGATCCTCTGCCTGAGGATCGAAATGAGTATATCTCCTATATGCCTCCATAAATCTCTCTAGAAACATAGAGGGAGATTTATCAGGCCCTTGAATAATCTCTCTAACCTTGGCCCAATCAGCTGGTCACCTTAGCGGCTGCTTGAAGACCCGCTATTAGAGCCCAGCAATAAGTGGACGGATGCTACCTACCTTCAAACGTGTTGGTGTCCCAGTTCAGTTGGTTCAATGGGAAGCCGGCTTTGATGATGTGGGAAGAGGTGTCGGTCACCCATCTTGTCCGAGGATATTTTTTTTTAGCTTCCAGAAGGTTTTTCTCTTGTTCCTCTGTCATGAAGAGAGTCTGTAGGAGTTGTTGGCAGTCATCCCAAGTAGGCAGGTGTGACAACGCCGGCAAGTTCTTTGAGTTCTTTTACCGGGGCCATCTTTGTCCAGGGAAGGAGTGGCTTTGTGTGCTGCCGGGTAGTAATCTGGAGGGCGCTGGGCCGGCCTAGCTTCCTCCAATGGTGGAGAGGCTGAGTCAGCAGCAAGGGAATCACTTAGAGGGTGTTGGGTGTTGGGGGAAGAGGGTAGGGGATAAGGAGGGTGCGGAGAGTCTAGTTGAGTCTTGAGACTTAGGAAGAACAAAGGGTGGAGGAGGAGGAACAGAGGGTTTGAGAGATAGAATCATGGGGGAAGGTGGAGGTGCGGGGGCAGGGAAAAGGAAAGGCTTCACAAATGGAGGAGGAGATTTGCAGAGGTCCTGCAAAGTTAAGATATATGGCTTTTGATCTGGATGGCTATGTGGCCCCAGTTGAAAGACAATATTTCTGACTTTTTGAATTAGTGGGGAGTAGAAAGTTTCTTTAGGGGCCATCTGACTCCAAAGGTGGGTCATTTTGAGGCACGGAGAGTCTGCCAGTTCCGGCGTTTTACTGAAACAGAAAGATTCTGAGCCCTTAAGTGGACTTTGGTCCACTGAACAAGAGTCAGGGACAGAGGCATTGAAGTGCTCTGTCCCATAATGAAAGATATACAAACAGTGAAAGCAATGACACACAACACAGACAAGACAAGACAATAAAGACATCAATGGACGTCCAATACTGAGACCAGGACTGATTAGCCAGCAAAACCTGATGTGCTGGCAAAACCGAATCCGAAACAAAAAAATCACTGAGTCGAGGATACTATTGTTCCTCTATTTTCCGAATCCTCTGGGGGCATCCCCCAGGAACGTGACCTGTGGCTCGGTGACACGTCTGTCAGCCAGCATCTGAGAGAGCTCACGCTCATCACCGATAGCCATTTTGCAAAGCCCTAACCTGAAACCTGAAACACGAAAGTGGTACCTTACTTATCCTGATAGGAGCTCGTTGGGAGTCTTTCGTACACCACTGATGGATCTTGCTGGGGGTTTCAGATGTGAAGTTCTGGCAAGCATTGGAGGAAGAGACCACCAAGAGACTGTCTCATGCAATAGTATAGGGTTAATAGGGAGTACAGCATGCTGGGGCTCAGACCTCACTTGGATAGAGCAGAGAGCCCTGAAAGAGCTTAAGCAGAGCTTATATTCTTTTCTTGGAGAGGACAGGGAGGGAAGTTTATTGATGGGTCCGGGCGACTGGTCGGTTTGTGAGCAAATGGGTGAGAGAGTACATTCTGCAGTTTGGCAGTTGGGGACAACACATTCTGGGAACAGGATTGGCAAACAGTTCTCAAGATTTCAACAGTGTTTTGTTAAGCATACAGAAAAATAGGAAGTGACAAGTACATATTTTATTCACCTTTCACCAAAGCCTAAAAGGAAAGTGAGCATGGATTACTAAAAACATCCATGTCCAGGTTGCCTAATGCTCTCAAATATCAATCGTATTGGTGACTACATATTTGTTTCTTCCTAAGATTTTCTATTCAACCTCAACCCTGTTCAAAATATCTAATTCTATCACTCACTTTATACTTTGGCTGAATTCCTAATGTCTCTATTGATTTCTGCTTTCCTACATATTTATCCCAGTTCATCATTGTGATTGACTCTTCACATGGGCTGACATATACATTCACTCTCTACCCGAAACCCTATTGCTAAAAAACTTTTGGTATCAATCCTATACTAACTCTTCCTTCTAAACCTACCAATTATCTTCCTAATCCTACTGACTATCGCTTTTGGACTGGATGTTCTCTTCGACATTCAATCATCCAAGATACAAGGTCCTATGACGCTGTATGTTGAATTATCTGAGACACCTGTGCAGAACGTAATTCAAAGCTAAGTATCCCAATCAAGGGCCAAATGCACTTCTGGGCTTCAAATTTTACCTAGATTTCTGTTTTCATACTTATATTTCACCTCTATATTCTTATTAACAAGGCAGGTTCTCAATACCATTATTCATCCTGCAGAATGATTACTAACATAAATCAAACATGTTATTAACCCTAACCATACACTGTTCACTCAATATAACTTTACAGAAGAGCAGGGACAGATTTGGTCTTACAATACAGGAATGTAGGGAATCTTCCACCTGCTGGGAACCTCAAAAGTCCATGCAGAAATTATCCCTGGAGAAGATGTAGGCAGCTATGAAGGACCTAAGAGAGCAAAAGTCATCTTCCATGGCAAACAACCTGGGCAGGATGAAGGGTTGTGTCTGAATCAGCCTCTCTGATCTTAATGTAGAGAGGATGGAACAAACCAGGCCTGTGTGGAGAGCTATTGCCAGGTGAGTAGGGTGGATACACTATTTGAACTTGTGAAAGTGTCACAGGAAGTAGGGGCAGCCTCCATCTCATGGGACCTATGGAAGCAACTGTTAGGACAAAGTGGTTGCCAAGGCAGTGACCTCATTCAGTTCCTGGAGGAAGTGACCTACCTCACTTCCTTGGGAAAAAAACTCTCTGAACTTGGGGTTCAGTAAGCCAGGCACTCAGAGCCACTCTCAGTCCCAGTTCCAGTAGGCACACTTGTTTGGATTTACCAAGGACAGTGTCAGTCTTTCTTGGTACCTACTGATGTGAGGATGGCCAAATGCCAGCAGAGCTCTGAAGAGGGCCCTTTCCTCAGAAAGCAGGTAGTGGCTCACCACTGGCACCTGACAACGTCACAGAGTTGACCAAGGAGACAAGATCTGAGACAGGACAGGCCATTTCCGGAAAACATACTAAGACCCACCAGTCAGAGGATACTCCGGATAGTCACAGACCTACTTGGGGGAAGGACATGACTTTGTGGGTGTGGGTGGGAGTTTATGGTTTTGTCTCATGTTCTGAGAATAGGGAGGAAAGGCGGTTTGTTTGGTTTGGAGGGGACTGTTTCTAGTAAGTCGTTTGACAAGATGAGTGTTTCTATGTCTGTATGTCCCACTGTGTTCGTGGTTGTAGACATTAGAGAAGAGAATGCATCAATGGATGTGTCCTGTCTAGTAGAAAGCTTCACAGCATTCATCCTGCCCAATTAATGAATGGACTTTGGCTTGCCTTATGGATGGGTAACACCTACTATCTTCCTAAGTTCCTGTTTTCTTCCTGAATTTGGGCCACTCTCCAGAATTGGCTCATGGTTTTGTGTCCAATATATGTACCATCTCCAAGCTCTGTGATATGGCCATGTACTGGATAGCTTAAGGGATTGGGGGAATATCAGAAAACTCAGATATCAGTGTGACCAAAAAAGTCTAAGTGGAGAAACCCTGCTTTGGGCCATTTGCTTACCTATTGTTCTGTTGCCCTGAATGTCAGGAAGGTCTTTGCCTCAGGCCACCCCTTTGGGACGCCTGAAGAAAACAGTTTTCAAATGGAAATTAATGGGCATCACCTGTACCTCTTTGCTTAATTGCTTTGGAAAGGGATGTTTGTGAATCAGCCTCATGGCCATGTGTGAGGCTGTGGCTTATATTCTCAGCACCTGATGGATCTAAAGAAAGATTCCATGTGTGCTTCCAAAACCAAAATGGCCCAAAAAGCAGTCTTTGTGGATGAAGTCTCTCACCTTTCTCTATAAGGTTCCTGACATCCATCTAGTGAGAATAGGGATTCTTTGTGTCAAATGAGTTCTTCAAAACTCTGCAGTGGCAAGTCTTTAGGTGCTTGGGTTTTTTCATGACACCAATTCAGATAAAAAATCTAAACCCGACAGTCAGTAGGCCTCAAATTGGAGAAGCAGAGCAGTATTTACATCAGGCCTATGGTCACTCCTGGTTCTCAGGAAGGGTGTCCAGGCAACCCTGACTTTAGGCAAATGAGGGGCTAGGAAGGTTATTTTGTACACTGTCTTGGGATGAGTCCCTCATGGAAAACTCCAGCCACAGGTTATGACGAGTGTCTATATGGAAAAAGATGAGGGCTTTGTGGGAGTGTTTTGGTTTTAATTGTGGGGATTTGTGTGGTGGTTGGAAGTGATGACTGGTTCTACCTGGGTTTGAACTCTGGTGTCATTCCTTTAGAGTCTGAGTTCTGGAACTGATCTCAGAGAAATATTGCCATGAATTGTGTTCGGATTTTAGCAGGCCACGCATGGGATTCGCCCTTGGAAACTGAGATCAAGGACCAGGTTTGTTTTCCACAGAGCCTGAGAATCTCAGCCAGGATATCACAAGATTTTTTTCTGAAAGATTAGGCATCCATAGTTGAGAGTCAAAACACCCATGGACGTCACATTGTAGACCTTAATGGGCCTGGATGCATATGAGCCTTTGGCCACTCTATGGGAAGACTTGCCTGTGAGAGTACTCCACAGCTTTCATTGAAATGACCTTCTTCACCATTTTATGGTTCCTGAATTAACTGAAACTCACAGTGCCTCCAACTTCATCCATGAAAAATTGCTAGTTAAATACCATGAAATTTTTGAAATTCCCTTAACCAGGTGGTACTGGAGAGCCTTTGGATGTCTTGTTGCTGATCATGAGTGTACCATAGAATGCCTAGATTGTCTGGGTTTCATGAAAATGGTGTAGAACAAAGATGCCAGTAAGTTGGAGCCTGCAGAGTAGTGGGCCTATTGCAGTGGTGGGCAGGTGTGTGATAATACATCTGTGGTGTGGCCATGAGGATTTGCCATTGCCTTCCAAATGGCTTGTGAGTGACATGGTGCAGCCAGCAGGCCCTTCTATGTAAAGGCATCTTTTTATATGGAGAGGTTTCAGGGCAAATTTCAGAGTCAGATTGCTATGGACAAGGGGGCAAGCTCTGTGGGATAGAAGCCTGGTTGGTGCATTCTCCTGCAGACTCTGACCCACCACAAGTGACAGAACTCCCTCCAGCACTGGGTCCCAGTTGAACTCATTGTATTTCATGAAGCAAATACCAAAATCGCAGTGCAGCAGCAAGAAACACCACTAAAAGTTTAGGATGACAAAATGTCTTCACAGTCCACACGGGGAGACACTTAGGACCCAGTGGCCACAGTTTACCTACAACGAGAAAATTCAGCACTGCTGCCTCATGTTCATTAGAATATAAGAAACCATGGCCTCCAGGTCACACAGATGCAGACCCAGCTTTGATGGTCCCACTAGAAAGGAAGCTAAAGGTCCTTACAACAACATATATTTCAAGTGCCCAACCTCAGAGGAAGTGTCTCAAGAAGTCTTTAGGCCGGCAGAGCTCCATGTTTTGTGAGTGTTTTCCTGTTAGATCTGGACACAAGAGAAGACCACTGACACCAATAAAAATTAAATTAAATTAAGCTTATTATTTCCACTGGCCATCCTGCCTCTCCCTCCCAAAATGGCGGGAACAAGACAGCAACCCCAGCTTTCCTACAGCCCAGCTTCATGGACCAGAAATTTACACAAAATGGGCATTACATTTAACAGAACTCTGACAAGCATCACACTAATGGTAGTTTATATATATATATATATATATATATATTTTTTTTTTTTTTTTTTTTTTTTTGCTGTCCCTACATCAGAATTTATGAGGACCATTAGAGCCTCAGAGAGGGTTGTTGTCTGGTGGCCAGGGAGGGCAAATATTTATGATATGTCACTAAAGTTTCAGAGAGGGCTGCTATCAGGTCGGAGAGCCAGGCATGGCTCAGTTCAAACACTGGCAGGCATTCCAAGCAGGTTCAGAATTTTCAGTAATTTATGGTAAAGCCAAAATTATCTTTTCATGGCTTTTTGGCAAGATGGCTTCCAATTTTAATAAAAGATCAGGTTGGGTCTATCATTCCCCCCTTTTCTCTGTGTCCCTTTCAAATCTTTGATAGATTAGGGGTAGAGCACTGAGGAAATTTTAATCCCTCAGGTAAAAGTCTCCAAATTTTTAGAACTCACCCAAAACCAGTCTCCCTGATTTTAGCTGACTTAATTAATTACTTATATTGATTGTCTATTTATATTTGGCTCCATTGTTGTAATAAGAGTGGCGTCACCCATTTTGGCTTCTTCTGAGCTGAGAGAGGATGACGTGAGTAGGCATGGTGTGAGAGACATGAGTTGCCTTTTAGAAGTAGTTGAGGGACATGAGTTGCCTTTTAGAAGTCAGTTCGGTTTGAAGTCTGGTTGGGGAAGAACAGGTTGTAAAGTCATCTGGGGATTGGTTATTACATGAGAGAAACAAAAACCATGAGTACTGAATAAATGTTGCAGCAGCTGGAACATGTCACTGTATAGAAGTTCCCTCTCCAGTCTTTAATATCCCCAGTTATAAAGACTGTCAATTTAATATTTAACTTTTAGTATTAGAGTTGTCCCTCCCCATAAGATATAGTTTAATAATTTAGTGTCATCTGATCTTGCAAAATCCTTTTACCAGTATGACCTCTGTGTCTAATAGAGAAACCTTTAATTTTGATACTCAGGACTGGATAATCGTACTAGCAAACACCAAGCTTACCTGTGTAGGTTAGGAATATATTTAGGCCTTAAACTGAAAATTTCTGACTCTGGCAGCACTTCTTGATAGTCTCTTTTAATAAGTATCAGGCATTCCTGTCAGAGAATCCTTCTTTGTAGCCTCCAGTCTTACTTATTTTGGGAGGCTAACATAAAGTGTGTACCTTAAAATATTATTATTATTATTATTATTATTATTATTATTATTCAAAATGTCCAGGAATGGCTGTATTTTGGTTTTCACTGTCTTTGCTAAGTGTTTAAGATAAAGCATTCAAACTGACTTTTGTTTCTATCTATTGTTAACAGTCAGGTGAGCTTTTATGGGAGTCATAAACTGGGTAAACTTGAGAGCACTTTCTCAGTTCTGCTAGAGCCATTTGCGCTAGGTGGGTCCAGGTCTTGTTTGACCATGTGGCTTCCCTCGGAAGCATCAGGGATTTCTTTCTTCTCTGATGACTCTTCTCTTCATAGCAAATGCACTGATTGGCTTTCTGTTCTCCAGTGGTCTCATTAATCTCCCTGATGGGGAGTTTTTATAGCCCAGAGTTGCAAAACTCTTTAGAGAAGTCCCCTGTTCCCTGGATTCAGACTGACTCAGAGGGCAAGAGCCAAATATTGGTTTCCTTGGCCCTTTTCAATTAATTTTAATTTAAAATCCTAATCTTAAACATCTATCAAATAAATTTTAACAGCCTGATATTAAGAGCACCAGGCTTTAATGTCTATAACTTTATAATTATTTATCTTTTTATTAATTGGGATCTGTATTATTCTGTCTGTCTTGTAGGTGATAACTTACTCTCTGAAATTAACCCATGTTTTGTTCTTAAAGCAACACTTCTTTAAAACACTAACAGGGAATCTTTAGATCACATATAAGAAAATTACAAAATAAAATTTTTTAACAACAGTAAAAATACTTAGTTCGTTTAATAGCTACCCTGAATTTTTTGGCTGAGTCATACATTATATCCCCTGTTTGAGATCCTAGGAATCTTGACATTAAAAAAGAACTTTTAACATAACTTTAAAGAAATAAAATCTGACCTACTGCTTTTGTATTCATTCTCACATGAAATAAGATGGGACACACAGCCTTATCTCAGGTAAGGCAGGGCTCTTTATAAATCTTAAGTGTTTTAGTTCTAAAGCTGATCTTTATTTTTTAAATATTATTTTAAAAAGTTTACATAAATTGTTTGAGGTCACATGAACATTAGCTAACACCATATAAAATCACTTTAAAATATGAATTAAACAAATGCTGAAAGTTTTTAACCTTTACATAGATTAGGCTCTCATTAACATAAAGTACATTTAAATTGTTCCCCAATGTAAAAAGTAAGATTAAACTTTACATATCTTATTGATAACAGGTGAATAAATCCCCATAAAACTTCAGAACACCAGCTTGATATAATGCTCTTTTAAAATTTTTACCTTACAGACTTGCATACCTGTAAGATATGAGCACATTAGTAGCATCACAATTACATTGATGTTTCTACATTAACCAAGTTTAGCTTTTAAAGAAATGGCAGTACAGTGCTCTAAAATAACAGTTCTAATTTAATCAGTTGTTTAATTTCTATGGTTGCTTGCACAAGAAAAAATAAAACTTAATAAACACAATGTTATGGGTAAACTTATGTTTTAAGAAATTTTTGTCTCTTTAACACATGATTGATTTTTACAATCTTTTACAGAATTTAGTCAAACTTATACAGACGTTAGTAAGTCAATCAGATATCTAACAAAAGTACTCGTGAATGAGTAATCCCATATCAAATTTACTTTACTTATTTATCAAAATATTAGACACATGTATTGAAGAGTGTAAACCATTTTTATGTTGAAGGAAAAGTCCTAGAACCAAGGCATATTAGAAATTTTGTAGATATTAATATTTTATCAGATTTTTGAATACCTAGAAAAACTTGAAAGCTTAAATTTAAAGACATTTATTTTTATCTGTTTATCAAATTTAATTGAATTATTTAAATCACGTGAATTGAAGATCTTTAGATCCACTTTTTAAAATTTGTTTTTATGAGTGCTTTTTTTTAATGAGTGCTCCTTATATATATTAATTTGTATATCATATATAAAATATACGGACATATGTATATATAGACATACGACACATAACAAAATTGAGCACACATAATAATAGTAAAGGCCTTGTAGCTTTTCGCAGGTGAAATCTCCATTGCAATGTTTCAAAAAGTCCACAGTTGGTCAAAGATAGTACTGATCAGAAAAACATTAACCTAGGTCTGTATGATCAAAATCATGAGCTCAAAAAAAAAAAAAATAAAGTATCTAAGGAAAAAAATAAGAGTCCTATAAAAAATGACTGGCCAGTAATTAGTAAATACCATACAATTTACCTTTTTTTCTCTTAGGCCTCAGATCAGTCTCCTACTAAGCTTGCAGGCTTCTTTCATTTGCCTTTCAAAATAAGTCATGGCTGAGGTCTGGAAGGAGCAGGAAAAAACTGCTTTTCTGAGCAGACACCTCAGGCCTAAGGCATTTTAACCATAATTTTCAGGTTCGGATGTTGAAAATTATGGTACAAGTTTAAGATACAATTCACAAAATTTTATATCTTTACATCTTGTTTTGTCAACAGATATCATACTATGATTTACAATCCTTGTCCAGATTAATGCTCTCGAACACACAGTGATATTTTCACAGGCTACCCAATTCAAAATTGGTGAAAAATAAAGACTGAATGATTGGGAAGTTACTTGCCAATTTGGAAGTAGAGTTCTTTAGTTTTCCATCCTAAGTATTTAAGTTCTCTGGCATGAATTATCTGAAATCATAAACTAAACCATTACCTAAACCCGACTTTTAACTGCAAGATTTTGCAATGCTTCAAAAACCCATTCAAATACCAGATTGTTACAAGAAAACATCATCATTTAGACACACATTCAGCTAAGATCATTCCCAAGAAACAATTTATAATATCAACACATTATTGCACATGTCTTAAAGGGCCAGAAACAAAGACACAAGACAGACAGAAAGAAGGTCCAGACTATGGCTGTCAGACAGAATCCTTTAAACCTGAGCAGATAAGAAAAAAAATCTCCTACACCAGTGGCACCATAGATGTCCACAAGGGGGGGGGCAGATGTTTTAACAGAGGGGCAACCTGAAATGTACAATTAAGGGTCTCCATGGTGACTTTAATGCATTTAGTGTCCCCTTTTTCTTTTTCTCTTTTTTAACAAGACAGTGGTGGCATAATTCTTACAGTGCAGGGAAGGAAGGAGGGAATTCCCTGAAGCAACAGGGCTTCAGCAGCTGCTGGGAGTCCCTCAGTCCCTCCTTTTACTTACAGGATTATCTCCTCTTGTTCGGTTCCACCCCAAGCATGTTCCATCTAGTAACATTTCAGTAGTCAGCTCTAAAAATGTTCCGGGACAGGGGGTGGGGGAGGGATTTATCAAAATTTGTAACTTAAAGTTCGGCTCCTGACCTTGAAGCCAATTAATGCCAATTTAATAATGAGGACAAGGTTTTTAGAAAAAGAAAAAGGGAGGTTTATTGCTTTGGTAACAAAGAAGAAACACAGGGAACCCTGCCCAGAGGTTGTGACTCTCTTGATCTGGAGGGACAAGGTGTTTTAATGGAGTTTCACTTGTTAACCTGGGAGATACTCAGTTCTTAGGTCCCCAGCAGGCATTGCCCTCTGCAGTGGTTATACTCCAGGCAGCCAGCTAGGAGCTTCTCTCATCCTGCTTAACAAAGGGGGGTAAAGTTCATCGCAGTTCCTTAAAACAGAGTCCGAAAGAATATCAGGCTTACTTTCTTTGTTACCCATTTTCACGTCCAATATACTTATGTTTTTACCACAGAAATCACAGAACAAAACACACAAAACAAACAAGAAAAACATATAGAACACAGAACAAAACACAAAATACAGAAACCCGAACTTGAAACAAAAAACATAGGAGCAATGCAACGTCTTGCTAAAGCTCCGAAGTAGGACCACGTACATGCCAGTCATCACATCTCTACCATTCCAGATGAATTCCCTACAGAACAGAACAGAGGACAGAACGATTCTCATTACTGTACCAAAAACGAGTATATGTGAGCCTCCCCAGGACACCTCTATGTCATCAGAACAGATGATATTATAACATATGATATCCTTTATAACGGATATCAGATGTTATAAATGTGCCACTTAATTTTTGAGGCCTCCTCCACCAGGTGATTGCTAATAGTTTTAGTGCGGTGGTTCACCGCAGTGCTCCTGGGACCTAAGGCTCACTCCATGACCTTGGAACAGCTCAAGATGTGCACCCACTAGAGTGGCGCTCCAGCCCGGAGCCCTGAAGGGAAGGCCAGATTCAGATTTTCCAGCAGTCTGGTCTTGTGATCTGGTCGGCAGGGTCATCTTGCTGGGGAACTCAAAAAAATTAGATGAGGACACAAAAAAAGAACACTGACTCCAACTAAAATCAAATTGAGGCAAGCTTATTATGTCAACCGGCTGGGCTGCCTCTCCATCCCAAAACGGCAGGAACAAGACAGCAACCCCGCCTTTCCTACAGCACAGCTATATAGCCCAGAAAGTTACACAAAATGGGGGTTACAGATAACAGAACTTTGACAAGCATCACAAAAATGGTAGTTCATTTATTTATTTATTTATTTTTTGGTGGCCCCAATATCAGAAATTATGAGGACAAATAGAGCCTCAGAGAGGGTCGTTGTCTGGCCAGGGAAGGCCAAAATTTATGATGTGTCACTAAAGTTTCAGCGAGGGCTGCTATCTGGTCAGAGAGTCAAGCATGGGTGAATTCAAGGCACGGGCAGGCATTCCAAGCAGGTTCAGAATTTGCAGTTATTTATAGTAAAGCCAAAATTAACTTTTTATGGCTTTGTGGCAAGATGGCTCCCAATTTTAATAAAAGATCAGGTTGGGTCTATCAACCCGTGTCCCTTACTTTTGGAAACTACTCTACCACCTCCAAGGTTGTGAACTCCTGAGCATTTTCCAGTACAGATATGTATTCACAGATTTTCTAACTCTTCTACTCTAATTGTGTCTTACTTGGGGCAAAGATAATTTCAAGGTATTGTGCTGGATGAGAGTGGAAAAATTTTTGTGCAGCACATATTTGCATACACATTGGATTCATTATCTAATTTTCCATTCAAAATACTGAATCCATGACACTAACCAAAACCAGACTAGACTCTGACTACTAATTCTAATATGATGGAGAAAAACAACCCAAAGAGAATAGAAATAGAAGCAGTTCAGAGTAGGCATGGTGTATAGTTAGACTTGCCTTTTGCCTGATAAAGTGTTGGTGTTATAAATCTAGTCAATTTTTAATTGAAATAGTTCTCCATGTGTTTTTAAAGTTAACAAATATGTGAATTCCTGTCTCCCTTTCTCTGAAGCCTATTCAGCACATGTATTTTTTAGGTTCACATATAGAATCCTACATGGTATCACACATACATTCTTATGAGGTGGCTGACTTGGCAGATACAAATCGTAAAAAGAGATCACTCCTCCTAAACACTGTTTTAACAGAAAATTCAATCTATGTGTTTGCTTCCTAGTTGAACAACATTATACATAAATACAAGTTCAGTAAAATAAATACTTTTGTATCTGTGAAAGATATATATTTCATGATGAATTTCGATTGGCATATGTATTGCTAATTTTTAATGTTCCTGTGTGTGTTTTGTGTGTGAGTGTGTTTATATGTATATATATATACATATACACACACTCTCCAGATTTTTCAAATATATATGCCTTATTATACACTCCCCACATTCATTCATGTTCATGTATGTGGATTTATAATAAACTTTTCACAAGATTATTCTCAAAAATATTCATCCACCTGAAATACATATTTGTCTCCTAGTACTGAAAAATAACTTTAGTGAATGGTGCACACAAATCCTAATATTTCTACAGTATCTGACCCAGTTTAACATTAATGCAAGTAGATTCCTATGTGACAAGTTGTGTATTTTGACATTTATTTTTATGCAACACTAGTACATTACTATTTCTTCAGTTTATGCACATCATAAGTTCATAAATTTATAGACATTTGTTTCACTTTCAATTACTTCCTGCTTCAGAACACATGTATTCCTCCAGGTTTCTTTTTTTAAAATTTTTATTGTTGGTTGTTCAAAATATTACATAGTTTTTGATATATCATATTTCACACTTTGATTCCAGTGGGTTATAAACTCCCATTTTTACCCCGCATACACATTGCAGAAAAACATCAGTTACCCATCCATTGATTTACATATTGCCATACTAGTGTCTGTTGTATTCTGCAGCCTTTCCTCTCCTCTACTATCCCCCTCTTCTTCCCTCCCCTCCCCTCTTCTCTCTCTACCCTCTCTACTGTTATTCATTTCTCTCCCTTGTTTTTTTTTCCTCTTTCCCCTCACTTCTTCCTGTATGCAATTTTGTATAACCCTGAGGGTCTCCTTCCATTTCCATGCAATTTCCCTTCTCTCTTCCTTTCCCTCCCACCTCTCATTCCTGTTTAGTGTTGATCTTCTCAGGCTCTTTGTCCCTACTCTGTTATTAGTTACTCTCCTTATATCAAAGAAGACATTTGGCATTTGTTTTTCAAGGACTGGCTAGCTTCACTTAGCATAACCTGCTATAATGCCATCCATTTCCCTGCAAATTCTATAATTTTGTCATTTTTTAATGAAGAGTAATACTCCATTTTGTATAAAAGCCACATTTTTTTTATCTATTCGTCTATTGAAGGGCATCTAGGCTGGTTCCACAGTCTTGCTATTGTGAATTGTGCTGCTATGAACATGGATGTAGCCGTGTCCCTGTAGCATGCTCTTTTTAGGTCTTTAGGGAATAGACCGAGAAGGTTAACAGCTGGGTCAAACGGTGGTTCCATTCCCAGCTTTCTAAGAAATCTCCATACTGCTTTCCAAATTTGCTGCACCAATTTGCACTCCCACCAGCAATGTACAAGTGGACCCTTTTCCTCACGTCCTCACCAGCACTTGTTGTTGTTTGACTTCATAATGGCTGCCAATCTTACTGGAGCAAGATGATATCTTAGGGTGGTTTTGATTTGCATTTCTCTGACTGCTAGAGATGGTGAGCATTTATTCATGTACATGTTGATTGATTGAATGTCCTCCTCTGAGAAGTGTCTGTTCAGGTCCTTGGCCCATTTGTTGATTGGGTTATTTGTTATCTAATTGTCTAATTTTTTGAGTTCTTTGTATACTCTGGATATTAGGGCTCGATCTGAAGTTTGAGGATTAAAGATTTGTTCCCAAGATGTAGGCTACCTATTTACTTCTCTTATTGTTTCTTTTGCTGAGAAAAAACTTTTTAGTTTGAGTAAGTCCCATTTGTTGAATCTAGTTATTAACTCTTGTGCTATGGGTGTCATATTAAGAAATTTGAAGCCCGACCGCACAGTATGTAGATCATAGCCAACTTTTTCTTGTGTCAGACACTGTGTCTCTGATTTGATATCAAGCTCCTTGATCCATTTTGAGTTAACTTTTGTTCATGGCAAGAGAAAGTGATTCAGTTTCATTTTGTTGCATATGGATTTCCAGGTTTCCCAGCAACATTTGTTGAAGCTGCTAACATTTCTCCATTGTGTGCTTTCAGCCTCTTTATCAAATATAAGATAGTTGTAGTTTAGTGGATTGGTTTCTGTGTCCTCTATTCTGTACCATTTGTCCAACCGCCTGTTTTGGTACAGTACCATGCTGATTTTGTTACTATTGCTCTGTTGTATAGTTTGAAGTCTGGTATCACTATACCGCCTGATTCACAGTCTTTTCATGAGACTTCATTCCAAACGCATTATTTTCTATTTCCATAATCACCTTTGAAGCAAAACTCACATACACGTCATGATCAACCATAACCCTAATATTACCATTAGATGTATAACTGGTTGGAATGAAGGATTGTACATCAATATAGATTTTCTGTATATTTTCAGATATCAATTCAATCCATTATTTAAAGTTGGAAAAAGTTATATTATTTGTTCACAGTATGGTCTATTCATGCATTGTGTCTATATTCATAGACACAGGGTACACCTTTTTATACCCCCAATACTTATTTATACATCTTCAAAATATTGCTCCCAGAAATGGTGGAAGAAATACTCATATCACCTGATGTACATATACATTTTATCAAAGTAATATTCTGGACACAATTACAAAGATCACACTTAAGTTTGTACCAAAGCCTAAATGGAAAGTGAGCATGGATCACGAAAAACATCCATGTCCAGGTTGCCTAATGCTCTCAAATGACAACCCGATTGGTGACTACATATTTGTTTCTTCCTAAGATTATATATTCAACATCAAGCCAGTTGAAAATGTCTAATCCTATCACTCAGTTTATACTTTGCCTGATTTCCTAATGTCTCTATTATTATCTGCTTTCCTTCATATTTTCCCCAGTTCATCAATGTGACTGACTCTTCACATGTGCTCACATTTACACTCACTCTGTACCCAAAACCCTATTGCTAAAGATTTTTTGGACCAAATCCTATATTCACTCTTCCGACTAATTCCTAATCCTACCGACTATCCCTTTTTGAGTGGATGTTCTCTTCGACATTCAATCATCCAAGGTACAAGGAACGCTACCATTGTATATTGATTAATCTGAGACATCTGTGCAGAATATAATTCAAAGCTAAGTATCCCAGTCAAGGGCCCAAAGACCTTCTGGGCTTCAAATTTTACCTAGATTTCTGTATTCATACTTATATTACACTTATATTCCTATGAATATTTCAGGTTCCCAATACCATAATTCATCCCGTAGAATGATTCCTAACCCAAATGGAACATGATATTAACCCTAACCATACACTGTTCCCTCAATCTAACTTTACGAAAGAGCAGGGACAGAGTTGGTCTTACAATACAGGAATTTAGAGGATCCTCCATCTGCTGAGAACCTCAAAGGTCAACAAAGAAATGATCCCTGGAGAAGATATAGGCAGCTATGAAGGACCTGTGAAAGCAAAAGTCATATTCCATAGCAAACAACTTGGTCAGATGAAGGGATGTGTCTGAATCAACATTTCTCTTCTTAATGTATAGAAGATGGACCAAACCAGGCTTGAACTCTGGTGTGATTCCCCTTACAGACTGAGTTCTGGAACTGACATCAGAAAAATATTGCCATTAATTGTGTTAGGATTTTAGGAGGCAACGCATGAGAGTCGCCCTTGGAAAGAAAAGTGAGATCTAGGAACAGGGTGGCTTTCCACAGAGCACTGGGAATCTCAGCCAGAATATCACATGATTTTATTTTGAAAGACGTGGCAGCCATAGTTGACAGTCAAAACACACATGGACCTCACATTGTAGACTGCAATAGGCCTGGCTTCATGTGACCTATTGGCCACTTTTTTTGAAGCCTTGCCTGTGAGAGTTCTCCAGAGTTTTCATTGAAATGAGCTTCCCCACCATTTAATGGTTCCTGAATGAATTGTAACCCACAGTGCCTTCAACATCTTCCTTGAAAAACGGCTAGATAAATTCCATGAAATTTTTGAAATTCCCAAGACCAGGTGGCACTGGAGAACCTTTGGATGTCCTGTTGCTGATCATGAGTGTACCAGACAGTGTCTTGATTTACTGGGTTTCATGAAAATGGTGTAGAACAGATTTGCCAGTAAGTTGGAGCCTGCTGATTAGTGGGCCTAGAGCAGTGGTGTGCAGGTGTGTGATAATACATCTGTTGTGGGGCCATGTGGATCTGCCATTAGCTTCCAAATGGCTTGTGATTGACATGGTGTAGCCAACAGAAGCTTATTTGTAAATGCATCTTGTTATATGGAGAGATTTCAGGGCAATGTTCAGAATCATGTTGCTATGTATAAGGGGGCAAGCTCTGTGGGATATTAGCCTGGTTGATGCATTCCCCTGCAGACCCTGACCCAACACACGTGACAGAACCCGCTCCAGCACTGTGTCCCAGTTGAACTCCTTGTATTTTGTGGAGCAAATATGAAATTCCCAATGCAGCAGAAAGAAAAACCATGAAAAGTGGAGGACGAAAAAATGTCTTCACAGTCCACACGGGGAGACACTTAGCCCACAGTGGCCACATTTTACCAACAAAGAGCGAATTCAGCACTGCTGCCTCATGTTCATTGGAAAAGAAGAAACCATGTCTCCAGGTCACATAGATGCAGACGCAGCTTTGATGGTCTCATTAGAAAAGAATCTAAAGCTCCTGACAACAATATATATTTCAAGTGTCAAACCTCAGAGGCAGTTCCTCAAGAAGTCTTTAGGCCGAAAGAGCTCCATGTTTGTGGAATGTTTACCCTGTCCCTTACTTTTGGAAACTATTCTACCACATCCAATGTTGTGAAACCCTGAGCATTTTCCATTCCATATATATATTAACAGATTTTTTTACTCTTCTCCTCTATTTGTGTGTTATTTGGGGCAAAAGTAATGTCAAGGCATTATTCTGGATGAGAGTGGGAAGATTGTTTTGTAGCACATATTTGCATACACATTGGATTCATTTTGCTATTTTCCATTCGAAATACTGCATCCCTGACACTAATCCATACGCTACTAGACTCTGACTACTAATCCTAATATGATAAGGAAAACACCAAAACAGAATAGAAATAAAAAATTTCAGAAGAGGCATGGAGTATAGTTGGACTTGCCTTTTGCAGGATAAAAGGCAGCTGTAAAAAATCTAGTAAATTTTTAATTGAAATAGTTCTCCATGTGTTTTAAAGTTAACAAATATGTGAATTTCTGTCTCCCTTTCTCTGTACCCTCTTCAGCACATGTATTTTTATATGCACATATAGAATCCTACCTGGTATAACACATACATATTTGTGAGGTGGCTGACTTGGCAAATACAAGTTGTGAGAAGAGATCACTCAGCAGAAACACTGTTGGAAGTGAAAATTCACCCTATGTGTGAGCTTCCTAAGAGATCAAGATTATACATAAATCCATGTTCAGTAAAATAAATATTTTTTCATCAGTGGATGATATATATTTCATGATGAATTTCGATTGGAATATATATTGCTAATTGTTAATGTCTCAGTGGTTTTATATATATATACACACTCTCCAAACTATTCAAAATATGAAATATATGATCTACATATACATTTTATCACAGAAATATTCTGGACAAAAATGCAAAAGACACAATATGATGGTATCAAAGCCTAAATGGAAAGTGAACATGGATTACTAAAAACATCCATGTCCAGGTTCCCTAATGCTCTCAAATGTCAATCATATTGGTGACTACATATTTGTTGCTTCCTAAGATTATGTATTCAAACTCAACCCTGTTGAAAATGTCTAGTCCTATGATTGACTTTATACCTTACCTGATTTCCTAATCTCTCTAATGATATCTGCTTTCCTACATATTTTTCCAAGTTCACCATTGTTAGTGACACTTCACATGTGCTGACATTGACATTCACTCTCCAAACAAAACCCTATTGTTAAAGAACTTTTATTCCAAATCCTATACACACTCTTCTTCCTAAAACTTCCAACTATCTTCCTATTCCTACCTACTATTCCTTTTTGACTAGATGTTCTCTTCAACATTCAATCGTCCAAGGTACAAGGTCCTATGCCATTGTATATCGATTTATCTGAGATATCTTAGTAGAATGTAATTCAAAGTAAAGTATCCCAATCAAGGGCCCAATGCCCTTCTGGGGTTCAAATCTTACTTAGATTTCTGTTTTCATACATATATTTCACCTCTATATTTTTATAAATCTTAAAGGTTACCAATATTATAATTCATCCAGCAGAATGACTCTTTACCCAAATCAAAAATGTTATTAACCCTAACCATACACAGTTCCCTCAATCTAACTTTACAGAAGAGCAGGGACAGAGTTGGTCTTAAAATACAGGAATGTAGGTGGTCTTCCTCCAGCTGAGAACCTCAAAGGTCCATGAATAAATGATCCCTGAAGAAGATGTAGGCAGATATGAAGGACCTGAGTGAGCAAAAGTCATCATTCATGGCAAAAACCTGGTCAGGATAAAGGGTAGTGTCTGAATAAGCCCCTCTTTTCTTAATGTAGAGAAGATGGACAAAACCAGGCCTGTGTGGAGAGCTGTTCCCGGGTGCCTATGGTTGATATTGCATTCTAACTTGTGAAAGTGTCACAAGAAGTAGGGGCAGCCTCCATCTCATGGGGCCATTGGAAGCAACTATTAGGACAAAGTGGTTGCCAAGGTAGTGGCCTCATTCAGTTTCTGAAGAAAGTGACCTCACCACACTTCCTTGTTGATGGAACTCTCTGAACATGGGATCCAGGAAGCCAGGCACCCAGAGCCAGTCCCAGTCCCAGTCCCAGTCCCAGTGGTCTCACTTGTTTGGATTTAGCATGGACATATTCACTCTTTCTTGGTACCTACTGATGTGAGGATGGCCAAATGTGAGAAAAGCTCTGAAGAGGGGTCTTTCCTGAGAAAGCAGGTAGTGGCTCACCGCTGACTCTTGACAACTTCACAGAGTTGGACAAGGAGATCAGTTCTGAGACAGAACAGGTCATTTCAGGGGAACATAGTGTGGCCCACCAGTCAGAGAACACTCCAGATTGTCATAGACCTAGTTGCAGGAAGTAGGTGACTTTGAGGGTGTGGGTGTGAGTTTGCGGATTTTGTCTCATGTTCTGAGAATAGGTAGGAATGTCGGTTTGTTGGGTTTGGAGTGAATAACTTCTGTTCATGTATGTGGATTTATAATCAACTTTTAACAAGATTATACTCAGAAATATTCATTCACCTGAAATACATATTTGTTTCCTAGTACTGAAAACTAACTTCAGTGAATGGTGCATATAACTCCTAATATTTCTACAGTAACTGACCCAGTTTAACATCAATGCAAGTAGATTCTTATGGGACATGATATGTGTTTTGGAGTTCGTTTTAATTCAACACTGGTACATTACTATTTCTTAAGTTTATGCACATTACAGTATATATATTTCATTCACAAGTTCACAAATTTATAAGCATTTATTTCACTTTCAATCACTTCCTGCTTCAGAAAACATGTATTCCTCCATGTTTCTTGACTGGTCTTTTCATGAGACTTCTTTCCAAACACATTATTTTTGATTTTCATAATCATTTTGAAGCAAAACTCACACATTCTTCATGAAAAGCCATAACCCTAATATTACAATTAGACGTATAACTAGTTGTTATGAATGATTCTATATCAAAATATGATTTCTTATATATTTTCAGTTATCAATTCAATCCATTATTTAAAGTGGAAGCAGTTATATTATTTATTAACTGTATGGTCTATTAATGCATTATCTCTCTATTCATAGACAAGGGGTACACCTATTTTACCTTAGATACTAATTTATACATCTTCAAAATATTCCTAAAAGAAATGGTGGAAGAAATACTCATGTCACCAGATCTACATATACATTTTATCACAGTAATATTCTAGACAAAAAAAAAAGTCACCCTTAAGATTGTACCAAAGCCTAAATGGAAAGTGAGCATGGATTACATAAACTTCCATGTCCAGGTTGCCTAATGCTCTCAAATATCAATCCTATTGGTGACTACATATTTGTTTCTTCCTAAGATTATATATTCAACCTCATGCCTGTTGAAAATGTCTAATCCTTTCACTCATTTTATACTTTACCTGATTTAGTAATGTCTCTATTTATATCTGCTATCCTACATATTTCCCCGGTTCATCATTGTGACTTACACTTCATGTGTGCTGAAATTTACATTCACTCTCTAACCGAAACCCTATTGCTTAAGAAGTTTTGGTCTAAATCCTATACTCACTCTTCTTTCTAAACCTACCGACCATCTTCCTAATTCTACCTACTATCCCATTTTGAGTGGATGTTCTCTTTGACATTCAATCATCAAAGGTACAAGGTCCTATGCCATTGTACATCGATTTATCTGAGACATTTGAGCAGAACATAATTCAAAGCTAAGCATACCAATTAAGGGTGCAATGCCCTTCTGGGCTTTATATCTTCCCTGGATTTCTGTTTTTATACTTATATTTCACCTATATATTCTTGTAAATATTATAGTTTCTCAATACCATTATTCATCGTGCAGAAAGATTCCTAACCCAAATTGAACATGTTATTAACCCTAACCATACACTGTTCCGTCAATCTAACTTTACAGAAGAGCAGCGACAGAGTTGGTCTTACAATACATGAATGTAGGCGATCTTCCACCTGTTGAGAACGTCAAAGGTCCATGCAGAAAGGATGCCTTGAGAAGATGTGGGCAGCTATGAAAACTTGAGAGAGAAAAGTCATCTTCTATGGCAAACAACCTGGTCAGCATGAAGGGATGTGTATGCATCAGCCTCTCTCTTCTTAATGTAGAGAAGATGGTCCAAACCAGTCCTAGGTGGAGAGCTGTTCCCGGGTGCCCATGGTTTATATACCATTCTAACTTGTGAAAATGTCATAGGAAGTAGGGGCAGCCTCCATATAATGGGACACTTGAAAGCAACTGTTAGGACAAAGTGGTTGCCAAGGAAGTGACCTCATTCAGTTCCTGAAGCATTGACCTACCTCACTTCCTTGGTGATGGAACTCTCTGAACTTGGGATCCAGGATGCCAGGCACCCGGAGCCAGTCAAGTCTCAGGCCCAGGGGTTTAACTTGTTTGGATTTACAAAGGAGAGTGTTAGTCTTTCTTGGTACCTTAAGATATGAGCATGGCCAAATACCAGGAGAGCTCTGAATAGGGGCCTTTCCTGAGAAAGCAGGTAGTGGTTGGCCACTGGCTCCTGAAAACTTCACAGAGTTGGGAAAGAAGAGCAGATCTGAGACAAGACAGGCCATTTCGGGGGAACATACTGTGGCCCACCAGTCAGAGGAAACTCTGGATAGTCACAGAGTTTAATGGGGGAAGGATGTGCCTTCGTGGGTGTGGGTGTGATTTTGTGGTTTTGTCTCATGATCTGAGAATAGGTAGGAAAGGCGTTTTTTTTCTTTGATTTGTAGTGGACTGCTTCTAGTAAGACGTTTGACAAGGCGAGTGTTTCTATGTCTGTGTATGCTACTGTGTCCGTGGTTGTAGACATTAGAAAAGAGAATGCAACAATTGATGTGTCCTGTATAGTAGAAAGCTTCCCAGCATTCATCCTGCCCAATTTATGAATGGACTGCCGCTTGCCTTATAAATGGGCAACACCTGCTAACTTCCTAAGTTCCTGTTTTCTTCCTGAATTCTCGCCACTCTCCAGAATAGACTCATGGTTTTTGTCCAAAATATGTACCACCTCCAAGCTCTGTGACATGTCCATGTACTGGATAGCTGGAGGGAATGGCGAGCATCTCAGAAAACTCAGATATCAGTGTGACCAGGAAAGTCTCAGTGGAGAAACCCTGCTTTGGACTTTTTCTTACCTATTGTTCTGTTGCCCTGAATGTCAGGAAGGTCTTTGCCTCAGGCCACCCCTTTGTGAACCCTGAAGAAAACAGTTTTCAAATGGAAATGAATGGGCATCACCTGTGGCTCTTTGCTTAATTGCTTTGGAAAAGGATGTGTCTGAATCAGCCTCTTGGCCCTGTGTGAGGCTGTGGCTTAGATTCTCAGCACCTGATTAATCCAAAGACAGATCCCATGTGTGCATCCAAAACCAAAATTGCCAAAAGAGCAGTTATTGTGAATGAAGTCTCTTGACTTCATTTCTAAGGTTCTTGAGGCCCATCAAGTGAGAATAGGCATCCTTTGGGTAAAATGAGTTCTTCAAAGCCCTGTGGAGGCTAGCCCAGAGGTTTTTGGTTTGTCTCATGACTCCCAATCATATAAAGAATCTATAACTGACATTCAGTAGGCCTCAAATTGGAGATGCAGAGCAGTATTAACAGCAGGCCTATTTGATCACTCCTGGTTCACAAGAAGGGTTTCCAGGCCATCCGGACTTTAGGCAAATGAGCGGCAAGGGAGCTTATTTTTCACACCGTCTTGGGCTGCACCCCTCATGGAAAACTCCAGCCAGAAGTTATGATGAGTGTCTATATGTAAGAAGATGAGGGCCCTGTGGGTGTGTTTTGGTTTTCATTGTGGTCATTTTTGTGGCGGTTGGAAGAGATGACTGGGCCTACCTGGGCTTGAACTCTGGTGTGATTCCTCTTAGAGACTGAGTTCTGGAACTGACCTCAGATAAGTACTGCCATGAAATGTGTTGGGATTTTAGAAGGCCACGCATCAGAATCACCCTTGGAAACTGAGATAGAGGTCCAGGGAGGCTTTCCACAGGGCACTGGGAATCTCAGCCAGGATATCACATGATTTTATTCTTAAAGACTTGGCAGCCAAAGTTGAGAGTCTAAACACACATGGACCTCACATTGTAGACCTCAGTGATCCTGGCTTCATGTGAATTTTTGGCCACTCTTTGGGAAGCTTGCCTGTGAGTGTTCTCCAGAGATTTCATTGAAATGAGCTTCCTCACCATATAATGTTTCCTGCATGAATTGAAACCCACAGTAACTCCAACTTCATCCTTCAAAAATGGCTAAATAAATACCATCAAATTTCTGAAATTCCCAGACCAGGTGGCACTGGAGAACCTTTGGATATCCTGTTGCTGATCATGAGTGAAAGAATTCCCCACACAAAGACACTTCGCTAGGAGAATTCCAATTTTATTGCAAAAAGCTGTGTGCTTACATAGAACTAAAGGGGTGATGGTAGGGCTTAGATAAATGGCAGGGCACCAATTTATTAGCAAGTTCTTTCAGATATCAGCTCCGGAGCCAAGGAATTAGTTCTCATTGGGGCTAAGGTTCCCCGCCAGAGAGATTTGAAATTGGCGCTGACGGGAGAGTTCACACGGGCGGGAACTTTTTGCATCACTGCAGAAAAGAGGAAGGTAGGAAGAAAAAGTCCTTAGGCACCATGTTGGGGTTTTTACTCTGGGGAATGGCTGCCGTTTATACTTTTCCAAACATTCCTCCCTTTTTGTTTTCTTAGGAAGTGTGGCGTCGTTGGTCAGATCCGGCTGCTTCTTGCTGTTTGGGGGCGCTGTGGGGCCTAGAATGGAAAGTGGAGGAATTCTCGGGGGGCAGGTCTGGGGATATCATGGCAGCCAGAAAGAAAACCCAGTGGCTACAGACAGCTACTTCCATAGGGGTGAAGTCTATGAAAGTTCCCTGAAGCCTCAAGTTGTCGATGGCATTGAACCAGTCCTGGATGGAGGAGTTTGTTGGTATCAGTCACTGGTCCTGTTTCAGAGACTCTGGGAAATACTGGAAGCGTTGCCTGGACATGGCATCACCAGCACCTGATGAAGATCAGAGCGAATAAAAACAGAATTAAGATAAAAATTAAAGCAAAGGTCAATTTTTGGCAGAAGTACCATGTTGGGGGACTGACAGAGAAGAGGCCAAGGGCCATGAGGAAACTTAGAAGGAAATAAAGACTCATTAATCCAGGATGGCAGATTAAAAGGTTCTCCGAGCTCGTTGTCTCTCGCCATCTGATGTCCGTTGCATTCCATCGTGCCTGATAGTGAGCTTCAGCACTGAGTGAACTGTTCTCTTGGAGATGTTGGGGGTTCATCAGTCATCAGAGGCTGCTAGTGCCTAAGCAAAAGCTGGTTGAATGTTTGATTAGAAATTTTTTTTCAGTTGGGTTTGAAGGCACTTCATTATGCAGGGCAAGAGAGCACAAAAAAGGAGCATCCCAATAAGGGGCCCCAAGATTGGTAGTAAGTACATGGCAAGAAAGGATTGGAAGCAATTGGGTTGATAATTCCTGCAATTTAACAACATTTTTTTCTATTAGGCCAGATTCATTAACATAATGACAACATTCCTCTCTGAGGAACAGGCATGTTCCCCCTTTTTCTGCAATGAGAAGATCAATTGCCCTTCGGTTCTGTAAAGCCAGTTGTGCCAATGAAGTAACCGTCACTGCAAGGAGCCCAGAAACTGAGCAGTGTTATCAAGTGCTTCCTGCAGTTTTTGTTGCAGGTCATTGGATGCCCATAGAGCATGACCTATAGCTTCACCAGAGAGTTCGAGACTCGCCGAGGAGGTTGTTAATGTGAGGCCTACCAGAACCGGCAGAAAGACTGCCCTAAGGGTGCAGGAAGGTAGGGCCACCTGTCGGAATTCGATGGGAGTATACAAAGACAGCTGAGGAACTACCGTAACCAAGAAACAGATGCCAGAGACATTGATCGTTGAGGTACTTATAGACCCGTTACACCAGAGAAAATGTCCAGGTTTCATAAATCAGGGCTCGATGGGGTGCTAAAGCTCAAGGAACAAATGGGTAAAGAATTCATTATTGTCAGGTGGAAACAGATGAAAGGAAATAAAGTATTGGTGGAACAACTTTCCCATAGTGGGATACGTGTCACATGTAGGGGTTTTCCTTTCTTAGAGAAATTGTAGGTTTTTGCTGAAATATTTCCTGCCACTAATGGGACCGCTGCTAGAAGTGAACGACTAAGTGAAGCACAGAGAAAGAACTGAGAAGTAGGCACAGAAAGAGGGGTGGAGTTTAATAATCAAAGAGTTTGGTGTAGCAAATTGAGCCATGTGGGAGGGGGACCTGAGGGGGTTGAAGGCTCTGAATCCTCTTAAAATGAGCTATGGATAAGATCTCAAAGTTTTGATTCTGACTCCTTAATGTGTTCGACTACCTGGATGGTTGCCTTAGGTGGCGTAATCAGGGTGCGGCCAACAGTCATCCACATTGTGGGTCTGGCTGAGGTTGTCCGAGCATAGACAGCAAACTCAACATAGTCCCAACGTTTGGCCTTGGGGTCAGGTATATCTAAAGTATACCATCCATTGTTATTGGATGAAGAGCCTTTATGCCACTTTAGGTAACTAGAAGTCCACCCTTCATGGTAACCAAGTGAGTGGTAAGAATAGCTACCACGTTCATGATGGAACCTGCATGACTTATAGGGGCACCCATTATATATCTCAGGCCACCAATGACAATAGTCTTTGGTTTGATGAAAAAGGAAGCAAATGAAAGGCCAGTTCCAGCTACCAGGGACGAAGGTCCTTGAAGGTGACAATTTTAGGGAAATAGATGTGCAGTTGTGGATGAAGCAAGTAGTTGCATCCACTGCGTGGACATTCTGCATGCCATGTTCTGAGTATCATTCCTGAAGAGTGAAAAAATACATTGTAGCAGAGGAGGGTAGATACCAGTCCTGACAGAGCACAGAAAATAAGCAGAGCACAAAAAACAAGCAGTTAGAGAAGACTAGGGTGTTGGGAGAGCTCATTGTGCCTTCTTTAAGAGGAATTGTTCTGCGGGGAACACCGTGTTAGCCGCAACTTAAATGGGTGAGATGGGAGTGGAGAGCAGGAGTAAAGGGGAGGTTCAGGAGGTGATTCTTGGAGTTCCTCTGGGGTGGTCCTGTCGTCATCAGGTGGGCCTCTTGGTGATATGGCTTCAACCTAGATATGTGAATCCAAGGGGTGAGACAGTTGTCTGATAAGGAGAGTTAGGTGGAGTTGGGGGTACAGAGAATGACAGGATAGGGGCCTTCCCATTTTTGGGCAAGAGGCCCGTTCTCCTCTGGGGTATTATAATAGACTAGACTCCCAGCTGTTAAGGGAGGAGTGTTTGGAGTGGGGACTGGGTCCAGAAGAAGCCAGTCCTGATATTTCCAGTGTTCCGAGCGAAGATAAAACAAGAGAGGCAAAGACAAATCTCGGGTGAGAGGTCCTTGTGAAATGACCAACCCAGGGGGGATAAGAGGTCTTGAATACCTTATCTCAAAGGGAGACAGTAAAGATGGTTTCTTAGGTAGAGCTCTGATTCGAAACAAATCCAAGGGAAGGAGTTTGACCAAGTCTAAGTTTAATTCCATTGTCAATTTGGTAAGGACTTCCTTTAGAGTACGATTTACCCTTTCCACTTTCCCTGAAGCCTGAAGGTGATATGGACAGTGAAAATGTCACTTGAAGGAGAGGGCTTGAGAGACCTTTTGTGTGATCCTAGAAATAAACTCAGGGCCATTGTCAGATTGTAGGAAAGTGGGCATTCCATACCTGGGGATGATGACTGTCAGAAAGATTGAAGCTACAGTGGAAGCCTTTTATTGGAAATGGGAAATGCCTGAACCCAACCAGAGAAAGTGTCCACAAAGACAAGGAGGTATTTAGTGTGCCATACTTTGGGCATGTTGGTGAAGTGTACCTGCCAGTCAGCAGTGGGAATGTGTCCCCGGGCTTGGTGGGAAGGGAAAGGTTTGGGCCTTAAAAAAGTATGAGGGTTGGTCCGCTGACAGATCTGACAATTAGAGGCTATATTCTGTAGCATGGCTTTGTCAGAGGGGGTGAGGGAGAAGAAGCTCTGTAAAAAGAGGGTCAAAGACTGAGAATCGGAATGGAATAGAGTATAAAGGAACTTGAAAAGATCCTTGTTCTTACTGGAAGAAGTAGTGGCTTCAGATGAGATGTCTAAAGTGGCCATTATATGTCCCCCAATGGGGGCAATAACTGGAAGTGGTGGCAGCCATTCGTGCCGCCTGGTCAGCTTTGGCATTGCTCTCAGTGATAAGAGAGACGTCCTTCTGATGGGACCTACAATGGACAACTCCCAACTGGGTGGGAAAGTGGGAGGCCTCTATCAGATTGCTTATAAGAGCCGAATTAGTGATCACATTACCTTTGGTGGTAAGTAGTCCTCGCTCCTTTCATATTGCAGCATGGGAAAATAAGATATGGAAGACATATTTTGAGTCAGTATAAAGGGTGAGGGATTTGCCTTGTGCTAGAAGGCAGGCACGAGTGGCTGCTATGAGTTCAGTCTGCTGGTTGGTAGTTCCTGAAGGTAGAGCTTTGGCCTCTATAATCTCAGTGGCTGAAACTCCAGTGTATCCAGAGTAATGAGTGCCATTCTGCCTAAAGAAACTGCCGTCAGTGAACCAGATAAGGTCAGGCTTGGTGAGTGGTCCCTCAGAAATTGAAGAATGACAGGGAAGGAAATCATCTAAGGTTTCCAAGCAATTATGAATTGTTGTGTTAGACGTGGGAGTCATTGGGAGCAGTGAGGCAGGGTTCAGTGCAGAGCAGGGGAGGAAAGTAATATTAGGGTTTTCCAGAAATGAAGTGGGGAGCGACAGAACTCTGGATGGAGGAAGGGTTTGAAGGCCCTTATAAGCTAAAAGATCCTTCAAGTGATGTGGGGAGTGAATAGTTCAAGGGGCCCCAAAAGTCAGCTTAGAGGCTTCTTTGTGTAAAATTTGTTCAGCAGCCAGAGCTTTTAAGCAAGGGGCCTACCCACAGATTGTATGGTCTACTTTATTGGACATATATGCCAGAGGTGCAAATGTAGGCCCATAGTTTTGACCTAAGACCCCAAATGCTTGCTCCCCTTTTTCATGGACATATAGATGAAATGGTCTTGAAATATCAGGAAGGTGCAAGGCAGGTGCCTTTAAGAGGAGTTGCTGAAGCCTGCAGAAGTGGTAGTTAGGGGAGGAGGCAAGAGATTCACTAGGGGGTCCCTTTGCTAGGTCATACAGGCTTTTGGCTAGAAGAGAATAATTTGGGATCCAGGCCCTAAAATAAATGCTAGTCCTAGGAATGATAGTATTTCGGCTTTCGTATAGGGCACTGGAAGATCAGAAAGGAGTTGCCTCCTATCCAGTGTTATTTCCTTTTTCCTAGGTGTAAGGCAAAAAACAAGATAGATGAGAAAAAACTGGAAAACATGGGCCTTGTGGGGAGACACCCTATATCCCTTGTATGCTAGGAAATTAAGAAGCTGAGCAGTGTGGGATTGAGAGTGTTCCCAAGAGGGACTACATAGAAGAAGGTCATCGACATATTGAAGGAGAGTAGAGTCAGGACAGGTAGGGTGAAAGGATGTGAGGTCCTGGGCAAGAACTTGGCCAAAGAGATGGGGCCTATCCCTGAATCCCTGTGGGAGGACAGTCCAGGTAAGCTGACGAGAATGGCGAGTGTGAGGGTCAGTCCACGTAAAAGCAAAGATATCCTGAGATTCTGATGACAAGGGAATAGAAAAGAATGCATCTTTGAAATCTAGGATCAAGAAGTGGGTAGTAGTGGCATGGATCTGAGAGAGGCAGGGGTAAGGGTTGGGCAGTAGCGGGTGGATGGGGACCACAGAGGAGTTGACAAGGTGAAGGTCTTGAACCAGCCTGTAGGACCCGTTAGGTTTCTTAACTGCCAGAATGGGGGGTGTTGAAAGGAGATTGTGTAGGCCTAAGATACCCCTTTCATAATAAATCCTGGATGATGGGTTCTAATCCGAGGAAGGCTGTGGTTGTGAGTAGATATTGTGGTTGACTAATATATCTTGAAGGGTCGTGTAAGACAATATGAATAGGACTTCATTTAGCCATAGAGGGTGTAGTTGTGTCCCAAACCTCAGGGTTAACTGGTTTAGATAGTCGTGGGAGACTGCATGAAGGAGGTGTATCTGCCCCTAGGAACATCATGAGGAAATGAGAGGTAGAATAATGTGGGGTGATATGTGAATGGTGACTTTTAATAGTGAGAGTATGTCATTAAGACATGACGGCCATCTGGGGTTTCTGGGTCGAGTTTTGTGTACTGTTGAAGGGCCTTGGTTAGTCTATCCTGGAAATCTGAAGGTGTTTCCTCCTTCCTTTGAATGACCTCCTGCACCTTTTTAAAGTTAACAGCCTTGCGGGTGGCCTTTTTCAGCCCCGCCAAGAGACAGGATGTAAAAAGGTCACGAAACTGTAAGCCTTCACGGGTCTTGTAATCCCATAGGTGATCCTGCTCTGGGACAGCATGAGGGCCTGTGGGGTGGGTAGGATTGGTCCTATGATTTTCATCAGCATGGGCTTGGGCTAGCTCCCAGACTCATTGCCTTTCCTTGGGGAGAAGTGTATTGGCCAAGAGCATGTAGATGTCATGATGAGTGAGGCTACATACTTGCAGGACCCATTGAAACTCCCGAATGTAAGTGGTGGGGTCAGTGGTGAAAGAGCCTAACTTCCTCTCTAGCTGAGTAATGTCCGACATGGAAAACGGAACGTGGACTCTGATGACACCCTCGGGACCAGCTACCTCACGAAGGGGTGCAATTGTCTTGGGGGTGGGAAGGAGTCCCTTAGACCTGGTAACAGGAGGACTGAAAGAGGAAGGCGGTGAACAGGAAGGAGAGGGAGAGGAAGGGAGTGTCTCTGTGGAGGAGGAGGAGGTGGAGCAGGCAGAAGAGGGCGGAGGAAAGAGGGATGAAACGGAAGGCAGAGGATCCATGGAATTAGGCAGAGGAAGAGGAAGGTATAGCGGGAGAGAAGGGGCAGATGGGGCTGGGGGATAAGGTGGGGGTTCATCTGCTTGGTCGAATGAGGAAGAATCTGTGAAGTCAGGAATAGAAGTAGGGGAAGAGAGGGGTTTTCAAGCAAAGAGGACCTGAGAGGGAGGGCAAAAGGAGCAGAGAGAAGGGTGCTGTGTGTGAAGGCTAAAATCTTAAATGCAGGGAATCTCCCTCCACTTTTTCAGATGCTGGTAGTAGTTAAAAAGGTCCCGGAAGAGGTTTGGATCTAAGGAGCCTTCTGGTGGCCAATGATTGCCATTATCCAGTGGATATGTAGGCCAATCATGGGTACAGATTTTGATTAAAAGTTTGGGCTTGATGTCTGGTGTGAGGGAGAGTGTGGCCAGATTTTTTATTAAACATTTGAGAGGTGAGTCTTCAGGTGCAGACTAAGAGGTGCCCATAGTCACAGGGAGAGATGGGAGAGAGAGAGAGAGAGAGAGAGAGAGAGAGAGAGAGAGAGAGAGAGAGAGAGAGAATAGGAGTAAGCAAGAAAGACAAAGAGAAAACCCGGGCTGGAACGGCTTCCAGGAAGCTCAGGGCAAACGGGGGTCAGGTGGGCGTCCCCAAAATGACAAGCCATCACGAGGAAATACAGAGGGCACTACCTGGTCATCACCAGTGAAGTGCGATCTGTGAAACCAAAAGGAATTGGAGCCAAGGGCAACCTGACGTCAGGAAAGTTTTCAACTGCAGCAGAAGAAGTCAGTAATGAAAACAAAACTCTGGCTCTGACAGAATGCAATTCCAGGCCGGGAGTTCAGTTTTTGCAGAGCAGAGAGGCAGCTTCAGCCAGACACAGCAACCCCACAGGATACAGCAACTCTAGCCGGCAGCAGCAGCGGCAGTGGACCAAGAAAATCCATAAAGCCTCTCGTGTAAACTCAGAAGCCTCATGCCCCAAAAAGAAACGAAACACCAGAGGGTCCACTGCAACTAGTAAAGGTCTTAGTGGGAGGAATTCCCTCTCCCCTACCAGGCATCTGGAGTGTGCATGACGATCACTGTCACAAAACCAGTGGCAGCCTGAAGGGAGTTGGCGAGCCGGGGTCAGGGGAGGATTACTTACATCAGATCAGTGGTGAGTGCAGAAAGCTGGCGTCTGAAAAGAGCGGACTAGGGCAGAGTGTCTCAGCAGAGTGGGGGACGGGGCTCTTGTTGGAAAGAGCTCACCTGTATCCTCTCACGGGGCACCAGAATGAAAGAACTCCCCATGCAAAGACACTTCACCAGAAAATTCCAATTTTATTGCAAAAAGCTGTGTGCTTATATATAACTAAGGGGGAGATGGAAGGGCTTAGATAAATGGCAGGCAACCCATTTATTGGCAAGTTCTTTCAGATATCACCTCCGGAGCCCAGGAATTTGTTCTCATTGGGGCTAAGGTTCTCTGCCAGCGAGATTTGAAATTGGAGGAGGCGGGAGAGTTCACACGGGCGGGAACTTTTCACGCCACTGCAGGAAAGAAGAAGGTAGGAAGAAAAAGTCCTTAGGCGCCATGTTGGGAATTTTCTCTGGGTTATGGCTGCCGTGTATACTTTTCCCAACAATGAATATACCAGACAGTGCCTTGATTGACTGGTTTTCATAAAAATGGTTTTTAACAGAGATGCCAGAAAGTTGCATCCTGCTGAGTAGTGGGCCTAGAGCAATGGTGGGCAGGTGTGTGATAAAACATCTGTGGGGTGGCCATGTGGATCTGCCATTGGCTTCCAAATGGCTTGTGACTGACATGGTGAAGCCAGCAGACCCTTATATGTAAAGGCATCTTGATATATGGAGAAGTTTCAGGACATTGTTCAGAATCAGGTTGCTATAGTCAAGGAGGCAAGCTATGTGGGATAGAAGTCTTGTTCTTTTATTCTCCTGCAGACCCTGACCCACCACACGTTACAGAACTCCCTCCTGCACTGTGTCCCAGTTGAAAACCTTGCATATCATGAAGCAAATACAAAACTCCCAGTGCAACAGCAAGAAACACCATGAAAATGGAGGATGACCATATGGTTTCACAGTCCACATGGTAGACATTTAGCCCCCAGTGGCCACAGTTTACCTAAAAAGAGAGAATTCAGCACTGCTGACTCATGTTCATTGAAAAAGAAGAAACCATGTCCTCCAGGTCTCATAGATTCAGTCAGAGCTTTGATGGTCTCACTAGAAAGGGAGCTAAAGCTCCTGACAACAACATATGTTTCAAGTGCCCAACCTCACAGGCAGATTCTCAAGAATTCTCTAGGCCAGTAGACCTCCATGTTTGTGGAGTGTTTACCCTGTCCTTTACTTTTGGAAACTCCTCTACCACTTCCAAGGTTTTGAACTCCTGAGCATATTCCATTCCAGATATGTATTCACAGATTTTCTAACTCTTCTCTTCTAAGTGTGTCTTACTTAGGGCAAAGGTATTCTCAAGGCATTGTTCTGGATGAGAGTGGGAAGATTTTTGTGTAGCACATATTTACATACACATTGGATTCATTTTCAAATTTTCCATTCGAAATACTGAACCCCTGATACTAACCCATACCGTACTAGACTCTGACTACAAATCCTAATATGATGGAGAAAAATAACCCAAATAGAATAGAAATACAAGCAGTTCACAGGAGGCACGGTGTATATTTGGTTTTGCCTTTTGCATGATATAGGTTAGGAGTTATAAATCTTGTCAATTTTTTGTTGAAATAGTTCTCCATGTGTTTGGAAAGTTAACAAATATGTGAATTTCTGTTTCCCTTTCTCTGTAGGCTATTCAGCACATGTATTTTCATATGCACATATAGAATCTTACCTGGTATCACACGTACATTCCTGTGAGGTGGCTAACTTGGCAGATACAAAGTGTGAGAAGAGATCACTCCTCCTAAACGCTTTTGGAACTGAAAATTCGAACTGTGAGTGAGCTTCCTAGTTGAACAACATTATACATAAATCCATGTTCAGTAAAATTAAGATTTTTGGATCTGTAGATGATATATATTTCACGATGAATTTTGATTGGCATATATATTGCTACTTTTTAATGTCTTTGTTTGTGTTTTGTATATATATATATATATATATATATATATATATATATATATACTCTCCAGATTTTTTAAAATATGAAATATATGCATCTTATTATTCACTCCCTACATTTATTCATGTTCATGTATGTGGATTTATAGTAAACTTTTCACAAGATTATTCTCAGAAGTATTCATTCACCTGAAATACATATTTTTTTTCCTAGTTCTGAAAACTAACTTCAGTGACTGTTGCATACAAATCCTAATATTTCTCCAGTAACTGATCCAGTTTAACATTAATGCAAGTAGATTCCTATGGGACATGATGTATATTTTGATGTTCTTTTTATTCAACACTGGTTCATTACTATTTCTTCAATTTATGCACATCATAGTATATATATTTCATCCAGAAGTTAGTAAATTTGTACGCATTTGTTTCGCTTTCAATCACTTCCTGCTTCAGAACACATGTATTCCTCCATGTTTCTTGACTGGTCTTTTCATGAGACTTCGTCCCAAACACATTATTTTTGATTTCCATAATCACTTTTGAAGCAAAACTCACACACTCTTCATGATAAACCATAACCTTAATTTTACCATTAGATGTATAACTAGTTGGAATGAATGTATGTATATCAATATAAGATTTCTTATATATTTTAAGATACGAATCCAATGCATTATATAAAGTGGAACCAGTTATATTATTTATTAACAGTATGGTCTACTCATGAATTATCTCTATATTCATAGACACAGAGTACACCTATTTGTACACCCAATACTAACTTTATGTCTTCAAAATATTGCTGCAAGAAATGGTGGAAGAAATACTCATGTCTCCTGATCTATATATTCATTTTATCAAAGTAATATTTTGGACACAAAAAGCAAAGGTCATACTTATGATTGTACCAATGTAAAAGTCATTCTAGCATTGGAGGAAGAGACAACCAAGAGACTGTCTCATGCAACAGCAAAGGGTTTATTCGAGGTCCAGAATGCTGGGGCTCAGACCTAATTTGAATAGAGCCTAGAGCCCTTAGAACATCTTAAGCAGAGCTTACATACTTAACTTGGAGAGGGAAGGGAAGGAAGTTTATTGGTGGTTCAGGGCGAATGGACGGTTTGTGTGCAACTGAGTGAGGGATTACATTCTGCAGTTTGGCATTTGGGAACAGCACATTCTGGGAACAAGATTACCAAACAATTCTCAAGATTTCAATAGTGTTTTGTTAAGAATACAGAAAAACAGGAAGTGACAAATACCTATTTTATTAATCTTTCATTCCCCACTTCTTCTTCTGGTTACGTTTAATCATAAAAGTAATCATTGAGGGGTGTCACATTTTATGTCTGCTAGTGGGGTATATTGTTGTCTGATTACCAAAATTTAACTTGTCCAATTTGAGCTTGAAGAAATGAAACTACACGGTGGAGCAAACAGGGTCTAGAGTTAGCAATAATATGATGATTATTAATGGACCGGCCAAAGCTGATAAAAGCGTAGTTTACCAGGGGGACTGTGTGAACGAAGACTGTAACCACCCTTTTGGGGCCTCTCTCTCTCGTTGATGCGCTTTAAGGTGTCTTCTCAATTTACTCATAGATAATTTTACAAGCAGTATGATCGGAATAAAAACAACATTCTTCCCTCAATACAGCACAATGGCCCCCTTTTCTCATGAAGAGGAGGTCCAACCCTCGCCTTTTCTGTAAAACAACTTCAGAGAGAGATTTTAAAGATTTTAAAGATTCCTGTAAGGCTGTGATGGAGGTTTAATATCTTAAAGCTTTGTTCTACTGCTGCTTCTAATTGGGTCATTTGTTGTGTTCCATGGACTACGGCAGTGGTTCCTGTGCCCAGCCCTGCAGCAACTTCTATTCCTAATAGGATGGCTAAAGTGAGGAATACAGATTCCCGGCAGAACCGGGTTGTATGCCCCGCGCTATTTGATCTTAATGAACCTGCATCATGATAGAGCACTCTGGGAAACATCTGCACCATTACATAATTAATTGCACCAGTTGACAATTTTATGAAAACATAAAAAATGTTTAAGTATATAGAATAATACTCTTGTTGGTATGGACAGGGCAAGGCACCTAAGATAGCACCGAAAACAGAGAAACAGTCCTATTTGGTTGCAACCGGATATAGAGGGCATTGCTTCTGTTGTAATCAATTAATCCCTTGAACCCCAAGTTTAGGTAGTTTTAGAATTTTGTCCCCAATATGTAATGGAAGGGGCTCAGAACTTCACAGTCTGCAGAAGTCCACAAAAAGCAGTTTTTGTTTCTTTTTTTTTTTTCCTCTGTTCTGGGCAAGTTAACTTTTTAAGGACACCTAGGAGAGGGAGAGCTTTTTTCTTCTCTTTTTTGTTTTCTCCCTGCCAGCTGTTACCATGGGGTCCAGTTGGTAACTTCTTTATCTTACAAATGTAGCCATCCCTGTGTCCAAAATATGTACCACCTCCAAGCTCTGTGACATGTCCATGTACTGGATAGCTGGAGGGAATGGCGAGCATCTCAGAAAACTCAGATATCAGTGTGACCAGGAAAGTCTCAGTGGAGAAACCCTGCTTTGGACTTTTTCTTACCTATTGTTCTGTTGCCCTGAATGTCAGGAAGGTCTTTGCCTCAGGCCACCCCTTTGTGAACCCTGAAGAAAACAGTTTTCAAATGGAAATGAATGGGCATCACCTGTGGCTCTTTGCTTAATTGCTTTGGAAAAGGATGTGTCTGAATCAGCCTCTTGGCCCTGTGTGAGGCTGTGGCTTAGATTCTCAGCACCTGATTAATCCAAAGACAGATCCCATGTGTGCATCCAAAACCAAAATTGCCAAAAGAGCAGTTATTGTGAATGAAGTCTCTTGACTTCATTTCTAAGGTTCTTGAGGCCCATCAAGTGAGAATAGGCATCCTTTGGGTAAAATGAGTTCTTCAAAGCCCTGTGGAGGCTAGCCCAGAGGTTTTTGGTTTGTCTCATGACTCCCAATCATATAAAGAATCTATAACTGACATTCAGTAGGCCTCAAATTGGAGATGCAGAGCAGTATTAACAGCAGGCCTATTTGATCACTCCTGGTTCACAAGAAGGGTTTCCAGGCCATCCGGACTTTAGGCAAATGAGCGGCAAGGGAGCTTATTTTTCACACCGTCTTGGGCTGCACCCCTCATGGAAAACTCCAGCCAGAAGTTATGATGAGTGTCTATATGTAAGAAGATGAGGGCCCTGTGGGTGTGTTTTGGTTTTCATTGTGGTCATTTTTGTGGCGGTTGGAAGAGATGACTGGGCCTACCTGGGCTTGAACTCTGGTGTGATTCCTCTTAGAGACTGAGTTCTGGAACTGACCTCAGATAAGTACTGCCATGAAATGTGTTGGGATTTTAGAAGGCCACGCATCAGAATCACCCTTGGAAACTGAGATAGAGGTCCAGGGAGGCTTTCCACAGGGCACTGGGAATCTCAGCCAGGATATCACATGATTTTATTCTTAAAGACTTGGCAGCCAAAGTTGAGAGTCTAAACACACATGGACCTCACATTGTAGACCTCAGTGATCCTGGCTTCATGTGAATTTTTGGCCACTCTTTGGGAAGCTTGCCTGTGAGTGTTCTCCAGAGATTTCATTGAAATGAGCTTCCTCACCATATAATGTTTCCTGCATGAATTGAAACCCACAGTAACTCCAACTTCATCCTTCAAAAATGGCTAAATAAATACCATCAAATTTCTGAAATTCCCAGACCAGGTGGCACTGGAGAACCTTTGGATATCCTGTTGCTGATCATGAGTGAAAGAATTCCCCACACAAAGACACTTCGCTAGGAGAATTCCAATTTTATTGCAAAAAGCTGTGTGCTTACATAGAACTAAAGGGGTGATGGTAGGGCTTAGATAAATGGCAGGGCACCAATTTATTAGCAAGTTCTTTCAGATATCAGCTCCGGAGCCAAGGAATTAGTTCTCATTGGGGCTAAGGTTCCCCGCCAGAGAGATTTGAAATTGGCGCTGACGGGAGAGTTCACACGGGCGGGAACTTTTTGCATCACTGCAGAAAAGAGGAAGGTAGGAAGAAAAAGTCCTTAGGCACCATGTTGGGGTTTTTACTCTGGGGAATGGCTGCCGTTTATACTTTTCCAAACATTCCTCCCTTTTTGTTTTCTTAGGAAGTGTGGCGTCGTTGGTCAGATCCGGCTGCTTCTTGCTGTTTGGGGGCGCTGTGGGGCCTAGAATGGAAAGTGGAGGAATTCTCGGGGGGCAGGTCTGGGGATATCATGGCAGCCAGAAAGAAAACCCAGTGGCTACAGACAGCTACTTCCATAGGGGTGAAGTCTATGAAAGTTCCCTGAAGCCTCAAGTTGTCGATGGCATTGAACCAGTCCTGGATGGAGGAGTTTGTTGGTATCAGTCACTGGTCCTGTTTCAGAGACTCTGGGAAATACTGGAAGCGTTGCCTGGACATGGCATCACCAGCACCTGATGAAGATCAGAGCGAATAAAAACAGAATTAAGATAAAAATTAAAGCAAAGGTCAATTTTTGGCAGAAGTACCATGTTGGGGGACTGACAGAGAAGAGGCCAAGGGCCATGAGGAAACTTAGAAGGAAATAAAGACTCATTAATCCAGGATGGCAGATTAAAAGGTTCTCCGAGCTCGTTGTCTCTCGCCATCTGATGTCCGTTGCATTCCATCGTGCCTGATAGTGAGCTTCAGCACTGAGTGAACTGTTCTCTTGGAGATGTTGGGGGTTCATCAGTCATCAGAGGCTGCTAGTGCCTAAGCAAAAGCTGGTTGAATGTTTGATTAGAAATTTTTTTTCAGTTGGGTTTGAAGGCACTTCATTATGCAGGGCAAGAGAGCACAAAAAAGGAGCATCCCAATAAGGGGCCCCAAGATTGGTAGTAAGTACATGGCAAGAAAGGATTGGAAGCAATTGGGTTGATAATTCCTGCAATTTAACAACATTTTTTTCTATTAGGCCAGATTCATTAACATAATGACAACATTCCTCTCTGAGGAACAGGCATGTTCCCCCTTTTTCTGCAATGAGAAGATCAATTGCCCTTCGGTTCTGTAAAGCCAGTTGTGCCAATGAAGTAACCGTCACTGCAAGGAGCCCAGAAACTGAGCAGTGTTATCAAGTGCTTCCTGCAGTTTTTGTTGCAGGTCATTGGATGCCCATAGAGCATGACCTATAGCTTCACCAGAGAGTTCGAGACTCGCCGAGGAGGTTGTTAATGTGAGGCCTACCAGAACCGGCAGAAAGACTGCCCTAAGGGTGCAGGAAGGTAGGGCCACCTGTCGGAATTCGATGGGAGTATACAAAGACAGCTGAGGAACTACCGTAACCAAGAAACAGATGCCAGAGACATTGATCGTTGAGGTACTTATAGACCCGTTACACCAGAGAAAATGTCCAGGTTTCATAAATCAGGGCTCGATGGGGTGCTAAAGCTCAAGGAACAAATGGGTAAAGAATTCATTATTGTCAGGTGGAAACAGATGAAAGGAAATAAAGTATTGGTGGAACAACTTTCCCATAGTGGGATACGTGTCACATGTAGGGGTTTTCCTTTCTTAGAGAAATTGTAGGTTTTTGCTGAAATATTTCCTGCCACTAATGGGACCGCTGCTAGAAGTGAACGACTAAGTGAAGCACAGAGAAAGAACTGAGAAGTAGGCACAGAAAGAGGGGTGGAGTTTAATAATCAAAGAGTTTGGTGTAGCAAATTGAGCCATGTGGGAGGGGGACCTGAGGGGGTTGAAGGCTCTGAATCCTCTTAAAATGAGCTATGGATAAGATCTCAAAGTTTTGATTCTGACTCCTTAATGTGTTCGACTACCTGGATGGTTGCCTTAGGTGGCGTAATCAGGGTGCGGCCAACAGTCATCCACATTGTGGGTCTGGCTGAGGTTGTCCGAGCATAGACAGCAAACTCAACATAGTCCCAACGTTTGGCCTTGGGGTCAGGTATATCTAAAGTATACCATCCATTGTTATTGGATGAAGAGCCTTTATGCCACTTTAGGTAACTAGAAGTCCACCCTTCATGGTAACCAAGTGAGTGGTAAGAATAGCTACCACGTTCATGATGGAACCTGCATGACTTATAGGGGCACCCATTATATATCTCAGGCCACCAATGACAATAGTCTTTGGTTTGATGAAAAAGGAAGCAAATGAAAGGCCAGTTCCAGCTACCAGGGACGAAGGTCCTTGAAGGTGACAATTTTAGGGAAATAGATGTGCAGTTGTGGATGAAGCAAGTAGTTGCATCCACTGCGTGGACATTCTGCATGCCATGTTCTGAGTATCATTCCTGAAGAGTGAAAAAATACATTGTAGCAGAGGAGGGTAGATACCAGTCCTGACAGAGCACAGAAAATAAGCAGAGCACAAAAAACAAGCAGTTAGAGAAGACTAGGGTGTTGGGAGAGCTCATTGTGCCTTCTTTAAGAGGAATTGTTCTGCGGGGAACACCGTGTTAGCCGCAACTTAAATGGGTGAGATGGGAGTGGAGAGCAGGAGTAAAGGGGAGGTTCAGGAGGTGATTCTTGGAGTTCCTCTGGGGTGGTCCTGTCGTCATCAGGTGGGCCTCTTGGTGATATGGCTTCAACCTAGATATGTGAATCCAAGGGGTGAGACAGTTGTCTGATAAGGAGAGTTAGGTGGAGTTGGGGGTACAGAGAATGACAGGATAGGGGCCTTCCCATTTTTGGGCAAGAGGCCCGTTCTCCTCTGGGGTATTATAATAGACTAGACTCCCAGCTGTTAAGGGAGGAGTGTTTGGAGTGGGGACTGGGTCCAGAAGAAGCCAGTCCTGATATTTCCAGTGTTCCGAGCGAAGATAAAACAAGAGAGGCAAAGACAAATCTCGGGTGAGAGGTCCTTGTGAAATGACCAACCCAGGGGGGATAAGAGGTCTTGAATACCTTATCTCAAAGGGAGACAGTAAAGATGGTTTCTTAGGTAGAGCTCTGATTCGAAACAAATCCAAGGGAAGGAGTTTGACCAAGTCTAAGTTTAATTCCATTGTCAATTTGGTAAGGACTTCCTTTAGAGTACGATTTACCCTTTCCACTTTCCCTGAAGCCTGAAGGTGATATGGACAGTGAAAATGTCACTTGAAGGAGAGGGCTTGAGAGACCTTTTGTGTGATCCTAGAAATAAACTCAGGGCCATTGTCAGATTGTAGGAAAGTGGGCATTCCATACCTGGGGATGATGACTGTCAGAAAGATTGAAGCTACAGTGGAAGCCTTTTATTGGAAATGGGAAATGCCTGAACCCAACCAGAGAAAGTGTCCACAAAGACAAGGAGGTATTTAGTGTGCCATACTTTGGGCATGTTGGTGAAGTGTACCTGCCAGTCAGCAGTGGGAATGTGTCCCCGGGCTTGGTGGGAAGGGAAAGGTTTGGGCCTTAAAAAAGTATGAGGGTTGGTCCGCTGACAGATCTGACAATTAGAGGCTATATTCTGTAGCATGGCTTTGTCAGAGGGGGTGAGGGAGAAGAAGCTCTGTAAAAAGAGGGTCAAAGACTGAGAATCGGAATGGAATAGAGTATAAAGGAACTTGAAAAGATCCTTGTTCTTACTGGAAGAAGTAGTGGCTTCAGATGAGATGTCTAAAGTGGCCATTATATGTCCCCCAATGGGGGCAATAACTGGAAGTGGTGGCAGCCATTCGTGCCGCCTGGTCAGCTTTGGCATTGCTCTCAGTGATAAGAGAGACGTCCTTCTGATGGGACCTACAATGGACAACTCCCAACTGGGTGGGAAAGTGGGAGGCCTCTATCAGATTGCTTATAAGAGCCGAATTAGTGATCACATTACCTTTGGTGGTAAGTAGTCCTCGCTCCTTTCATATTGCAGCATGGGAAAATAAGATATGGAAGACATATTTTGAGTCAGTATAAAGGGTGAGGGATTTGCCTTGTGCTAGAAGGCAGGCACGAGTGGCTGCTATGAGTTCAGTCTGCTGGTTGGTAGTTCCTGAAGGTAGAGCTTTGGCCTCTATAATCTCAGTGGCTGAAACTCCAGTGTATCCAGAGTAATGAGTGCCATTCTGCCTAAAGAAACTGCCGTCAGTGAACCAGAAAAGGTCAGGCTTGGTGAGTGGTCCCTCAGAAATTGAAGAATGACAGGGAAGGAAATCATCTAAGGTTTCCAAGCAATTATGAATTGTTGTGTTAGACGTGGGAGTCATTGGGAGCAGTGAGGCAGGGTTCAGTGCAGAGCAGGGGAGGAAAGTAATATTAGGGTTTTCCAGAAATGAAGTGGGGAGCGACAGAACTCTGGATGGAGGAAGGGTTTGAAGGCCCTTATAAGCTAAAAGATCCTTCAAGTGATGTGGGGAGTGAATAGTTCAAGGGGCCCCAAAAGTCAGCTTAGAGGCTTCTTTGTGTAAAATTTGTTCAGCAGCCAGAGCTTTTAAGCAAGGGGCCTACCCACAGATTGTATGGTCTACTTTATTGGACATATATGCCAGAGGTGCAAATGTAGGCCCATAGTTTTGACCTAAGACCCCAAATGCTTGCTCCCCTTTTTCATGGACATATAGATGAAATGGTCTTGAAATATCAGGAAGGTGCAAGGCAGGTGCCTTTAAGAGGAGTTGCTGAAGCCTGCAGAAGTGGTAGTTAGGGGAGGAGGCAAGAGATTCACTAGGGGGTCCCTTTGCTAGGTCATACAGGCTTTTGGCTAGAAGAGAATAATTTGGGATCCAGGCCCTAAAATAAATGCTAGTCCTAGGAATGATAGTATTTCGGCTTTCGTATAGGGCACTGGAAGATCAGAAAGGAGTTGCCTCCTATCCAGTGTTATTTCCTTTTTCCTAGGTGTAAGGCAAAAAACAAGATAGATGAGAAAAAACTGGAAAACATGGGCCTTGTGGGGAGACACCCTATATCCCTTGTATGCTAGGAAATTAAGAAGCTGAGCAGTGTGGGATTGAGAGTGTTCCCAAGAGGGACTACATAGAAGAAGGTCATCGACATATTGAAGGAGAGTAGAGTCAGGACAGGTAGGGTGAAAGGATGTGAGGTCCTGGGCAAGAACTTGGCCAAAGAGATGGGGCCTATCCCTGAATCCCTGTGGGAGGACAGTCCAGGTAAGCTGACGAGAATGGCGAGTGTGAGGGTCAGTCCACGTAAAAGCAAAGATATCCTGAGATTCTGATGACAAGGGAATAGAAAAGAATGCATCTTTGAAATCTAGGATCAAGAAGTGGGTAGTAGTGGCATGGATCTGAGAGAGGCAGGGGTAAGGGTTGGGCAGTAGCGGGTGGATGGGGACCACAGAGGAGTTGACAAGGTGAAGGTCTTGAACCAGCCTGTAGGACCCGTTAGGTTTCTTAACTGCCAGAATGGGGGGTGTTGAAAGGAGATTGTGTAGGCCTAAGATACCCCTTTCATAATAAATCCTGGATGATGGGTTCTAATCCGAGGAAGGCTGTGGTTGTGAGTAGATATTGTGGTTGACTAATATATCTTGAAGGGTCGTGTAAGACAATATGAATAGGACTTCATTTAGCCATAGAGGGTGTAGTTGTGTCCCAAACCTCAGGGTTAACTGGTTTAGATAGTCGTGGGAGACTGCATGAAGGAGGTGTATCTGCCCCTAGGAACATCATGAGGAAATGAGAGGTAGAATAATGTGGGGTGATATGTGAATGGTGACTTTTAATAGTGAGAGTATGTCATTAAGACATGACGGCCATCTGGGGTTTCTGGGTCGAGTTTTGTGTACTGTTGAAGGGCCTTGGTTAGTCTATCCTGGAAATCTGAAGGTGTTTCCTCCTTCCTTTGAATGACCTCCTGCACCTTTTTAAAGTTAACAGCCTTGCGGGTGGCCTTTTTCAGCCCCGCCAAGAGACAGGATGTAAAAAGGTCACGAAACTGTAAGCCTTCACGGGTCTTGTAATCCCATAGGTGATCCTGCTCTGGGACAGCATGAGGGCCTGTGGGGTGGGTAGGATTGGTCCTATGATTTTCATCAGCATGGGCTTGGGCTAGCTCCCAGACTCATTGCCTTTCCTTGGGGAGAAGTGTATTGGCCAAGAGCATGTAGATGTCATGATGAGTGAGGCTACATACTTGCAGGACCCATTGAAACTCCCGAATGTAAGTGGTGGGGTCAGTGGTGAAAGAGCCTAACTTCCTCTCTAGCTGAGTAATGTCCGACATGGAAAACGGAACGTGGACTCTGATGACACCCTCGGGACCAGCTACCTCACGAAGGGGTGCAATTGTCTTGGGGGTGGGAAGGAGTCCCTTAGACCTGGTAACAGGAGGACTGAAAGAGGAAGGCGGTGAACAGGAAGGAGAGGGAGAGGAAGGGAGTGTCTCTGTGGAGGAGGAGGAGGTGGAGCAGGCAGAAGAGGGCGGAGGAAAGAGGGATGAAACGGAAGGCAGAGGATCCATGGAATTAGGCAGAGGAAGAGGAAGGTATAGCGGGAGAGAAGGGGCAGATGGGGCTGGGGGATAAGGTGGGGGTTCATCTGCTTGGTCGAATGAGGAAGAATCTGTGAAGTCAGGAATAGAAGTAGGGGAAGAGAGGGGTTTTCAAGCAAAGAGGACCTGAGAGGGAGGGCAAAAGGAGCAGAGAGAAGGGTGCTGTGTGTGAAGGCTAAAATCTTAAATGCAGGGAATCTCCCTCCACTTTTTCAGATGCTGGTAGTAGTTAAAAAGGTCCCGGAAGAGGTTTGGATCTAAGGAGCCTTCTGGTGGCCAATGATTGCCATTATCCAGTGGATATGTAGGCCAATCATGGGTACAGATTTTGATTAAAAGTTTGGGCTTGATGTCTGGTGTGAGGGAGAGTGTGGCCAGATTTTTTATTAAACATTTGAGAGGTGAGTCTTCAGGTGCAGACTAAGAGGTGCCCATAGTCACAGGGAGAGATGGTAGAGAGAGAGAGAGAGAGAGAGAGAGAGAGAGAGAGAGAGAGAGAGAGAGAGAATAGGAGTAAGCAAGAAAGACAAAGAGAAAACCCGGGCTGGAACGGCTTCCAGGAAGCTCAGGGCAAACGGGGGTCAGGTGGGCGTCCCCAAAATGACAAGCCATCACGAGGAAATACAGAGGGCACTACCTGGTCATCACCAGTGAAGTGCGATCTGTGAAACCAAAAGGAATTGGAGCCAAGGGCAACCTGACGTCAGGAAAGTTTTCAACTGCAGCAGAAGAAGTCAGTAATGAAAACAAAACTCTGGCTCTGACAGAATGCAATTCCAGGCCGGGAGTTCAGTTTTTGCAGAGCAGAGAGGCAGCTTCAGCCAGACACAGCAACCCCACAGGATACAGCAACTCTAGCCGGCAGCAGCAGCGGCAGTGGACCAAGAAAATCCATAAAGCCTCTCGTGTAAACTCAGAAGCCTCATGCCCCAAAAAGAAACGAAACACCAGAGGGTCCACTGCAACTAGTAAAGGTCTTAGTGGGAGGAATTCCCTCTCCCCTACCAGGCATCTGGAGTGTGCCTGACGATCACTGTCACAAAACCAGTGGCAGCCTGAAGGGAGTTGGCGAGCCGGGGTCAGGGGAGGATTACTTACATCAGATCAGTGGTGAGTGCAGAAAGCTGGCGTCTGAAAAGAGCGGACTAGGGCAGAGTGTCTCAGCAGAGTGGGGGACGGGGCTCTTGTTGGAAAGAGCTCACCTGTATCCTCTCACGGGGCACCAGAATGAAAGAACTCCCCATGCAAAGACACTTCACCAGAAAATTCCAATTTTATTGCAAAAAGCTGTGTGCTTATATATAACTAAGGGGGAGATGGAAGGGCTTAGATAAATGGCAGGCAACCCATTTATTGGCAAGTTCTTTCAGATATCACCTCCGGAGCCCAGGAATTTGTTCTCATTGGGGCTAAGGTTCTCTGCCAGCGAGATTTGAAATTGGAGGAAGCGGGAGAGTTCACACGGGCGGGAACTTTTCACGCCACTGCAGGAAAGAAGAAGGTAGGAAGAAAAAGTCCTTAGGCGCCATGTTGGGAATTTTCTCTGGGTTATGGCTGCCGTGTATACTTTTCCCAACAATGAATATACCAGACAGTGCCTTGATTGACTGGTTTTCATAAAAATGGTTTTTAACAGAGATGCCAGAAAGTTGCATCCTGCTGAGTAGTGGGCCTAGAGCAATGGTGGGCAGGTGTGTGATAAAACATCTGTGGGGTGGCCATGTGGATCTGCCATTGGCTTCCAAATGGCTTGTGACTGACATGGTGAAGCCAGCAGACCCTTATATGTAAAGGCATCTTGATATATGGAGAAGTTTCAGGACATTGTTCAGAATCAGGTTGCTATAGTCAAGGAGGCAAGCTATGTGGGATAGAAGTCTTGTTCTTTTATTCTCCTGCAGACCCTGACCCACCACACGTTACAGAACTCCCTCCTGCACTGTGTCCCAGTTGAAAACCTTGCATATCATGAAGCAAATACAAAACTCCCAGTGCAACAGCAAGAAACACCATGAAAATGGAGGATGACCATATGGTTTCACAGTCCACATGGTAGACATTTAGCCCCCAGTGGCCACAGTTTACCTAAAAAGAGAGAATTCAGCACTGCTGACTCATGTTCATTGAAAAAGAAGAAACCATGTCCTCCAGGTCTCATAGATTCAGTCAGAGCTTTGATGGTCTCACTAGAAAGGGAGCTAAAGCTCCTGACAACAACATATGTTTCAAGTGCCCAACCTCACAGGCAGATTCTCAAGAATTCTCTAGGCCAGTAGACCTCCATGTTTGTGGAGTGTTTACCCTGTCCTTTACTTTTGGAAACTCCTCTACCACTTCCAAGGTTTTGAACTCCTGAGCATATTCCATTCCAGATATGTATTCACAGATTTTCTAACTCTTCTCTTCTAAGTGTGTCTTACTTAGGGCAAAGGTATTCTCAAGGCATTGTTCTGGATGAGAGTGGGAAGATTTTTGTGTAGCACATATTTACATACACATTGGATTCATTTTCAAATTTTCCATTCGAAATACTGAACCCCTGATACTAACCCATACCGTACTAGACTCTGACTACAAATCCTAATATGATGGAGAAAAATAACCCAAATAGAATAGAAATACAAGCAGTTCACAGGAGGCACGGTGTATATTTGGTTTTGCCTTTTGCATGATATAGGTTAGGAGTTATAAATCTTGTCAATTTTTTGTTGAAATAGTTCTCCATGTGTTTGGAAAGTTAACAAATATGTGAATTTCTGTTTCCCTTTCTCTGTAGGCTATTCAGCACATGTATTTTCATATGCACATATAGAATCTTACCTGGTATCACACGTACATTCCTGTGAGGTGGCTAACTTGGCAGATACAAAGTGTGAGAAGAGATCACTCCTCCTAAACGCTTTTGGAACTGAAAATTCGAACTGTGAGTGAGCTTCCTAGTTGAACAACATTATACATAAATCCATGTTCAGTAAAATTAAGATTTTTGGATCTGTAGATGATATATATTTCACGATGAATTTTGATTGGCATATATATTGCTACTTTTTAATGTCTTTGTTTGTGTTTTGTATATATATATATATATATATATATATATATATATATATATATACTCTCCAGATTTTTTAAAATATGAAATATATGCATCTTATTATTCACTCCCTACATTTATTCATGTTCATGTATGTGGATTTATAGTAAACTTTTCACAAGATTATTCTCAGAAGTATTCATTCACCTGAAATACATATTTTTTTTCCTAGTTCTGAAAACTAACTTCAGTGACTGTTGCATACAAATCCTAATATTTCTCCAGTAACTGATCCAGTTTAACATTAATGCAAGTAGATTCCTATGGGACATGATGTATATTTTGATGTTCTTTTTATTCAACACTGGTTCATTACTATTTCTTCAATTTATGCACATCATAGTATATATATTTCATCCAGAAGTTAGTAAATTTGTACGCATTTGTTTCGCTTTCAATCACTTCCTGCTTCAGAACACATGTATTCCTCCATGTTTCTTGACTGGTCTTTTCATGAGACTTCGTCCCAAACACATTATTTTTGATTTCCATAATCACTTTTGAAGCAAAACTCACACACTCTTCATGATAAACCATAACCTTAATTTTACCATTAGATGTATAACTAGTTGGAATGAATGTATGTATATCAATATAAGATTTCTTATATATTTTAAGATACGAATCCAATGCATTATATAAAGTGGAACCAGTTATATTATTTATTAACAGTATGGTCTACTCATGAATTATCTCTATATTCATAGACACAGAGTACACCTATTTGTACACCCAATACTAACTTTATGTCTTCAAAATATTGCTGCAAGAAATGGTGGAAGAAATACTCATGTCTCCTGATCTATATATTCATTTTATCAAAGTAATATTTTGGACACAAAAAGCAAAGGTCATACTTATGATTGTACCAATGTAAAAGTCATTCTAGCATTGGAGGAAGAGACAACCAAGAGACTGTCTCATGCAACAGCAAAGGGTTTATTCGAGGTCCAGAATGCTGGGGCTCAGACCTAATTTGAATAGAGCCTAGAGCCCTTAGAACATCTTAAGCAGAGCTTACATACTTAACTTGGAGAGGGAAGGGAAGGAAGTTTATTGGTGGTTCAGGGCGAATGGACGGTTTGTGTGCAACTGAGTGAGGGATTACATTCTGCAGTTTGGCATTTGGGAACAGCACATTCTGGGAACAAGATTACCAAACAATTCTCAAGATTTCAATAGTGTTTTGTTAAGAATACAGAAAAACAGGAAGTGACAAATACCTATTTTATTAATCTTTCATTCCCCACTTCTTCTTCTGGTTACGTTTAATCATAAAAGTAATCATTGAGGGGTGTCACATTTTATGTCTGCTAGTGGGGTATATTGTTGTCTGATTACCAAAATTTAACTTGTCCAATTTGAGCTTGAAGAAATGAAACTACACGGTGGAGCAAACAGGGTCTAGAGTTAGCAATAATATGATGATTATTAATGGACCGGCCAAAGCTGATAAAAGCGTAGTTTACCAGGGGGACTGTGTGAACGAAGACTGTAACCACCCTTTTGGGGCCTCTCTCTCTCGTTGATGCGCTTTAAGGTGTCTTCTCAATTTACTCATAGATAATTTTACAAGCAGTATGATCGGAATAAAAACAACATTCTTCCCTCAATACAGCACAATGGCCCCCTTTTCTCATGAAGAGGAGGTCCAACCCTCGCCTTTTCTGTAAAACAACTTCAGAGAGAGATTTTAAAGATTTTAAAGATTCCTGTAAGGCTGTGATGGAGGTTTAATATCTTAAAGCTTTGTTCTACTGCTGCTTCTAATTGGGTCATTTGTTGTGTTCCATGGACTACGGCAGTGGTTCCTGTGCCCAGCCCTGCAGCAACTTCTATTCCTAATAGGATGGCTAAAGTGAGGAATACAGATTCCCGGCAGAACCGGGTTGTATGCCCCCCGCTATTTGATCTTAATGAACCTGCATCATGATAGAGCACTCTGGGAAACATCTGCACCATTACATAATTAATTGCACCAGTTGACAATTTTATGAAAACATAAAAAATGTTTAAGTATATAGAATAATACTCTTGTTGGTATGGACAGGGCAAGGCACCTAAGATAGCACCGAAAACAGAGAAACAGTCCTATTTGGTTGCAACCGGATATAGAGGGCATTGCTTCTGTTGTAATCAATTAATCCCTTGAACCCCAAGTTTAGGTAGTTTTAGAATTTTGTCCCCAATATGTAATGGAAGGGGCTCAGAACTTCACAGTCTGCAGAAGTCCACAAAAAGCAGTTTTTGTTTCTTTTTTTTTTTTCCTCTGTTCTGGGCAAGTTAACTTTTTAAGGACACCTAGGAGAGGGAGAGCTTTTTTCTTCTCTTTTTTGTTTTCTCCCTGCCAGCTGTTACCATGGGGTCCAGTTGGTAACTTCTTTATCTTACAAATGTAGCCATCCCTGTGAAGCCCCAGCTCAAGGCCAGAGGCCTTGTTCACATATTTTGTGAAAAATTAGTAAGGGGCTGTCTAGCTTAGGACTGCTGATTTTTCCAGCCAGTTGCCAAGTAGAACAGGCAACATGAAAAGAGGAAGTTTGTCTACATTGAACTCTTTTATAGGGACTCTTTTGCTGAAAGTCCTAAAGTCAGCCTTGGTGAAGAATTTTGGAGAAGGTCAGTTAAGACTTTTTTGTGGGCCTTTTACAGAGGGGAAAGATGGGGAAGGCGGGGGGGAGAGCAGCTACATGGATCTGTGTATGAGAAAGGAGAGATGTAAAAGAATAATGAGAAAGGGGTTTGGGATTTTCCTAGCAACAAAATCGTGAGCAGTAGAACAGGTAGAGCAGAGGGGAAGACGGGAGTGAGTATCCCAAAAAGTCTCTGAGGGACTTTAAATTCTTAGTAACCTGTTTTCAGTGATGACAAAGCAACTTTAAAAGCCATTTTTATTACATCTTGGATAGGGTTCTGAGGGCTCTCCTCAGCAGGTTTGAGCTTTGGTATAGCTGGTAAGAGGACCTGGTGGGACCCGGTGCGGGCACTGACAGAAGAAGAGAGGAGTGAGTTGGTGGAGGGGTGCCTCACTACCTGCTACCTCAGCAAGGGGGCAATTGTCTGAGAACCGAGGTTTGGGTTTTTATCTAGAAATTGGAGGGGAGAAATCAGGTTGCTGAGGTGGGAGTGACAGCAGAGATTCTGGAGCAGAAGGCAGAGGGTGAGGATCTATTGGAGAAGCATAGTTCAGGATGTGAGAGAAGGAGGGAATTGGCCTGCCCATAGGGGAATCTCCTTTCACCCTTTTGAGCACTTGCAGAAGTTAAAAAGGTCACACAGAATTTGAGGATCTAGAGACCCATATGGGGGCCATCAGTTTTGATTGTCTAATTGGTAATATGGTCAATGCTGTGTACTGAATTTGATGAGGAGTTTGGATTCCACCAGGCAGCCCCTGTATGCTCACATCCCCATGACTTACAGAAGAAGTCGGCTTTTGCCCCACACAGCCATGGCTGTTTGTGGTTTTGATAGTCCGCCGGGAAAACATAGTAATCTAGGCTAGCCAACCTGCATCTGGCTCGTGTGTCCCTACATCCATAATGTTTGTTTCCATTATCTATGGTACAGAAGGCATTTAACGGAATTTTAGTTGGATCCTCTTCTTCAGGGATATCCCAATAGGAACGACCTATAACCAGCTGACAAATATCTGGGTGGAGAGATGGCCACAAGGTCCCTAAGGGGGCTGTATGCGAGATAGATCATACTTCTTGTCTAGTAGGATTTGTGATTAGCCATCGCTGCTGTACGGGCTGATGAGCATTAGGACTACTTGTGGCCAAGGGGAGAATCTATAGCCTTATCCACCTGGTGAATACACCATTTGAAAGGGTTACCACTCTTTTCCAGTATCCAGCCAGAGTCTGGAGAGGGCGCAGGCTTGAGATGAGAGGCATGGATCCAGCAAGTGATTCCATCTACATATACCACTGTAGGTGTTATAAGTAGCACCTGGTATGGTCCTTTTCAGCCGGGTTCCAGGGATGACACCTGATGTCGTCTTATGTAGACGAAGTCTCTTACTTGATATCCATGTGGAGTCCCCTCGTCCACAGGGTGGTAGGCAGTGGCCAGCTGTTTCCACAGGTATCGCTGAGTTCTTTCAAGAGCTTTTAGTCTGTCAAGCAAGTATTTCTTGCATGAAACAGTGCATAAGGCAGGAACATGCTCTAATCTTTTATGCCGGTCTCTAAGCTTAATTTCGTTTAGGTCTCTTTAATGGTTCTATTTATTTTTTTTCCTGTCCTGAGCTCTGGGGTCTATATGCACAATGTAACTTCCAATTAATCCCCAGGGTCCTGGCTAAGCTCTGACTCACCTGGGCCATGAACACCGTTCAATTAACAGACCCTATTACCTTAGGCAGGCCGTGTCTTAGAAAAATATCTTTCAGGATGTACTTGACCACCGTTTCAGCGGTTTTTTTTTTTTCTTTTTTTTTGTGAGAAAGGATTCAATCCATCCTGAAATTGTATTTACAAAGACTAAGAGATATTTAAGTCCATACCTTGCTGGCTTAATTTCAGTGAAGTCCACTTTCCAGAATTGTCCTGGTCTGGTTCCTCGTAGGTGCTTTCCTGCAGGAAGCTTGGAAGTGTAAGCCTTAACCAATTGACATAACCGACAGGCTTTTGTGAGTTATTTCCTTTCACTGTGAGTGAGTTAGTCGAAATCTCTGTTCCTGATCCTTCAGGAATGCCTGCAGTTTCTTTGAACCAAGGTGAGTAAGTTGATGTACATTTTTAATGTAGTGTAGGGCTTTCTGAAATTGCAGGATGGGCTCAGTGAAGTTGAGGAGTTCAGTGTCAGTGTTTTAAATGTTATAAAAAGCTTGCTGGTGCTAAACGGTCCATTGGAATTGGGCATCCTCATTTAACAGAGGGTATAAAGGAGCCGCAAAGAACACAAACCCAGGTATCCATAACCTGCAAAAGCCAGCAGTCCCAAGAAACTCTCTGTGTTGTCCCCTGTTAGATGGCAGTGGTATCTGCACAACAGTTTGTTTTCTGGGCTCAGTGAGCCATCATTTACCGCCCCTAATGGAATACCCCAGGAAGATTACTTCTTGCTGGCAAATTTGGGCCTTTTTGGCCGAAGCTCTATACCCGAGTTCAGCAATTTCAGATAATTGTGCTTGGGTCCCAGACTCACAGTTTTACTTGGTGTTGGCAGCCAGTAGCAGGACATCCACATATTGAAGCAGAGTGACTTTGGGGTGCGTAGTTCTGAAGTTGTTGAGATTTCTGTGGAGGGCTGAATCAAAGAGAGTGGGGGAATTTTTGAACCCCTGTGGGTGTTTAGTCCAAGTTAGTTGACCAGACGTTCCAGTTTCTGGGTCTACCCAGTCGAAAGCAAACAGAAACTGACTATCTTTATGCAGAGTCAAGCAAAAGAAAGCATCTTTTAATTCCAGAAGAGTATACCATTTTCACTCAGATACAGCAAACGGTTTATTGGGGGTCCAGCATGCTGGGGCTAAGAGCTCACATGAAAAGAGTAGAGAGCCCTGAGAACAGCTTAAAGAGAGCTTATATACTTTTCTTGGAGAGGGCATGGAAGGAAATTTTTGATGGGTCAGGGCGAGTGGGTGGTTTGCATGCAACCAGGTGAGGGAGTACATTCTGCAGTTTGGCAGTTGGGGACAGCACATTCTGGGAACAAAATTAGCAAACAGTTCTCAAGATTTCAACAGTGTTTTGTTAAGCATACAGAAAAACAGGAAGTGACAAGTACCTATTGTATTAACCTTTCACCAAAGCAAAATGCAAAGTGAGCATGGAATACTAAAATCAACCATGTCCAGATTGCCTAATGCTCTGAAATGTCAATCCTATTTGTGTCTACATATTTGTTTCTTCCTAAGATTATACATTCAACTTCAACCATGTTGAAAATGTCTAATCCTATCACTCACCTTATACTTTGCCTGATTTTCTAATGTCTCTATTGATATCTTTTTCCTACATATTTTCTCCAGTTCATCATTGTGAATGACTTTTCACATGTGCTAATATTTACATTCACTCTGTAAACGAAACAATATTGCTAATGAACTTTTGGTCCGATTCCTATACTCACCCTTTTTACTAAACCTACCGACTATCTTTCTAATCCTACGGACTATTCATTTTTGACTGGATGTTCTCTTCTACATTCAATCATCCAAGGTACAAGGTCCTATGCCATTGCATATCGATTTATCTGAGACATCTGTGCAGAACATAATTCAAAGCTAAGTATCCCACTAAAGGGCCCAATGCCCTTCAGGGCTTCAAATCGTACCTAGATTTTCTGGTTTCATACTTATATTTCACCGATATATTCTTGTGAATATTGCAGGTTCCCAATACCATTATTCATTCCGCAGAATGATGCCTAACCCAAATAGAATATGTTATTAACCCTAACCATACACTGTTCTCTCAATCTAACTTTACAGAAGAGCATAGACAGAGTTGGTCTTACAATACAGGCATGTAGGTGATCTTCCAATTGCTGAGAACCTCAAAGGTTGATGCAGAAATGATCCCAGGAGAAGATGTAGGCAGATATAAAGGACCTGAGAGAGCAAAAGTCATCTTCCATTGCAAACAACCTGGTCAGGATGAAACGATGTGTCTGAATCAGCCTCTCTCTTCTTAATATAAAGAAGATGGACCAAACCAGCCCTGTGTGGAGAGCTTCTCCTCGGTCCCTATGGTTTATATACCATTCTAACTTGTGAAAGTGCCACAGGAAGTAGGGGCAGCCACTATCTCAAGGAACCCTTGGAAGCCACTGTTAGGACAAAGTGGTTGCCAAGGCAGTGACCTCATTCCGTTCCTGAAGGAATTGACCTAAGTCACATCTTTGGTGATGGAACTCCCTGAACTTGTTATCCAGGAAGCCAGGCACACAGAGCCAGTCCCAGTCCCAGTCCCAGTCCCAGTCCCAGTTGGCTCACTTGTTTGGATTTACCAAGGACAGAGTCTGTCTTTCTTGATACCTAATGATTTGAGGATGGCCAAATGCAAGTAGAGCTCTGAAGACGGGCCTTTCCGGAGAAAGCAGGTAGTGGTCAGCCCAGGCTCCTGACAACTTCACAGAGTTGGACAAGGAGACCGGATCTGAGACAGGACAGGCCATTTCGGGGGAACATAGTATGGTCCACCAGTCAGAGGACACTCTGGAAAGTCACAGACTCACTTGGGGGAAGGAGGGGCCTTTGTGAATGTGGGTGTGAGTTTGTGGATTTGTCTCATGTTCTCAGAATAGGTAGGAAAGTCAGTATGTTTGGTTAGGAGTGGACTGTTTCTAGAAAGTCGTTTGACAAGGTGAGTGTTTCTATGTCTGTGTATCTCACTGTGTCCATGGTTGAAAACATTAGAAATAAGAATTCATCAATGGATGTGTCCTGTCTAGTAGAAAGCTTCCCAGCATTCATCCTGCCCATTTTAGGAATGGATTGCAGGTTTCATTATTGATGGGCAACACCTACTATCTTCCCAAGATCCTGTTTTCTTCCTGAATTCTGGCCACTCTCCAGAATAGGCTCATGGTTTTGTGTCCAAGATATGTACGACCTCCAAGCTCTGTGACATGGCCATGTACTGGATAGCTGAAGGGAATGCGAGCATCTCAGAAAACTCAGATATCAGTGTGACCAGGAAAGTCTCAGTGGAGAAACCCTGCTTTGGGCCTTTTGCTAACCTATTTGCCTGTTGCCATGAATATCAGGAAGGTCTTTGCCTCAGGCCAGCCCTTTGTGAATCCTGAAGAAAACTGTTTTCAAATGGTAATGAATGGGCATCACCTGTGGCTCTTTGCTTGAATGCTTTGTAAAGGGATGTGTCTGAATCTGCCTCTTTGCCCTGTGTGAGGTAGTGGCTTAGATTCTCAGCACCAGTTGGATCTAAAGAAAAATCCAATGTGTGCATCCAAAACCAAAATGCAAAAAAGATCAGTCATGGTGTATGAAGTCTCTCACCTTCCTCTTTTAGGTTCCTGACCTCCATCAAGTGAGAATAGGGATCCTTTGGGACAAATGAGTTCTTTCAAGCCCTGCAGAGATGATTGGGTTTTCTCATGACTCCAAATCACATGAAGAAACTATACCTGACAGTCAGTAGGCCTCAAATTGGAGAAGCAGAGCAGTATTAACGGCAGACCTATGTGATCAATCCTGGTTCACAGAAAGGGTGTCCAGGCTACCCTGTTGTTAGGCAAATGAAGGGAAAGAGACCTTATTTTGGAAACTCTCTTAGGCTGTGACATTCATGGAAACATCCAGCCAGAGGTTATGATGAATGTATATATGGAAGAAGATGAGGGCCTTGGGGGAGTGTTTTGGTTTTAATTGTGGTCATTTGTGTGGAGTTTGGAAGAGATGACTGGGTCCACCTGGGCTTGAACTCTGATGTGATTCCCCTCAGAGACTGAGTTCTGTAACTGACCTCAGAGAAGTAATTGCTTTGGAATGGGATATGTCTTATTCAGCCTCTTGGCCCTGTGTGAGGCTGTGGCTTTGATTACCAGCACCGTAAGGATCTAAAAAAAGATCCCATGTCTGCTTCCAAAACCAAAATGACCAAAATTGCAGTCATTGTTGATGAAGTCTCTCGCCTTCCTTTGTAAGGTTCTGAAAGAATAAAAGAAATTGAAATTGAAACGTAAAGAACCAGGTTCTGTAAAGTATCCAGGCTGCACTCAGAGCCTGAAATTCCTGTGGCAGTTAAGACAATTCCTGGAACTGCCCTTTAGATGTGTGTTGAAATCTTCCCTGACCACCTAGTTACTTAACAACCTCTTCTCAAAAACCGTGCAGCTCAGCACATATACATCTCAGGGCTTCAACCAATCATTTTAAATGTATACCCCTTCTCAGGGCTAACCAATAACACCCTGCCTGAACTATTCCCACCAATGAATGTGCAAATCATGTTTTAGAGTTGTTATTTGATTTTCCCACGGTATACGGTGATTTGCTAAAGGAAGCTATGATGTATGTTAAGTCCCTGCCCTCTCTAAAGAATGTATATAAAATCTGCTCATGTTGTTCTCGGGGCTCTTTGTTCCTTGCTCCTCTGAAGTGAGCTCTGAGCCCCAGCATGCTGGACCCCCAATAAACCCTTTGCTGTTTCATGAGAAATTCTCTTGGTGGTCTTTTCCTCTGACGTTCGGCCCACCTTTTCATCTGGAGGCCCTAGCTGAGAAATCCAGCAGTGACGAAAAAAAGACCCCAACGGACTCCTTTCAGAGTAAGTAAGGTGCCTTTTTCTGGTTTCAGGTTTCAGGTTAGGGCTTGGCAAAATGGCTGTCGGTGAAGAACATTAGCTCTCTGCGACGGTGGCTGACAGATGTGTCACAGAGCCACAGGCCACGTCCCTGGGGGACACTCCAGAGGACTCGGGAAATAGAGGATTAGTAGTTTCCTCAACTCGGTTATTTTTTGCTTCACGATTCGGTTTTCCAGCCCATCAGGTTTTGCTGGCTACTCAGTTTTGTTCATTGTCAGGAACTCATGTTGAGTTTACTGTCTGTCTTTATTGTCTAACCCATCATGTTTTGCCAGTTACTCAGTTCTAATCTTTGTCTTGGACTCATGTTAAACGTTTACTGTTTGTCTTTGTCTGTGTCATGTTTGTGTATTCACTGTCCCTGTTTGAGTAACTCCCATTATGGGACATTATGGGACAAAGCACTTCCATGCCTCTGTCCCTTAACCTTGATCATTGGACTGATGTCCGCTCAAGTACCAAGAATCTTTCTTTTTCAGTAAAATGCCGGAACTGGCAGACTCTCTGTGCTTCAGAATGGCCCATCCTAGGAGTCGGATGGCCCCCAGAAGAATCCTTCCACTTCCCTCTAATCCGAAAAGTCAGAGATATTGTCTTTCACCGGGTCCACGTGGCCACCCAGATCAACAGCCATATACCCCTTGCCCCACGATCCTATCATTCCAACATTCTGCTCCTCCCCCTCTTCCCTCCATTCTGAGTCACAAGACTGGACACTCCTCTCTCTCCTTATCCTCTACCCTCGCTCCCCAACCCACAACATGTTCCAGATGATCCTCCCGCCGCTGACTCAGCCTCTCCGCCGCTAGAGGCAATTGGGCCAGACCCAAGCCCTCCAGGGGACTTCCCCGCAGCAGCAGCAGCCCCTGCTCCCCTGAAGGAAGCTGGGCCACCTAAAAAAACCCGCAGGAGATGGATAATAGAAAACTCGGAAGCCCCTGTGATGCTCCCTCTCCATCCCTACGGGCCCATGAACCGACCCAACTGGGACCCCAACACCTTTAAATGTAGGTAGCATCTGTCCACTTATCGCCGTTCTCTAATAGTGGGTCTCTGAGCGGCCGCCAGAGGGCCGACTAATTTGTCCAAGGTAAGAGAGATTATCCAAGGGCCTAATGAGTCTCCTTCTATGTTTCTGGAGAGAATTATGGAAGCCTATAGGAAATATACTCCTTTTGATCCTCAGGCAGAAGACCAAAAGGCATCTGTTGCAATGGCCTTTATCGAGCAGACTGCCCTAGATATTAAGAGAAAGTTACAACGTCTAGATGGATTATAAGATATGACCTTAAGAGATTTAGTCAGAGAAGCTGAGAAAGCATATTATAAGAGAGAAACTGAGGAGGAAAGGGAATAGAGGAGAGAGAGAAGGAAAGGGAACAAAAGTAGGAGGAAAGAAGCAAATGGCAGAGTAAAGCATTGCCTAAGGTTCGGGTCACAGCAGCAAATAGGCCAGAAGTTAAAAAGCAGGGATGCATAAAGGGTTACCTGGGCCCACGCAAAAGGCTGCCCCTGGCCTCAAATCAATGTGCCCACTGTAATAAAAAAGAACACTGGACCAAAGAGTGCCCCCAAAAGAAGCAGCCACGCCAGCCCGCCGTGCTGACTCTAGAAGAGGACTAGAAAATTCGGGGCTCAGATCCCCTTCCCCAGCTCATAGTAACATTTGAAGTTGAGGGGAACACAGTGAACTTTGAAGTGATTACAGGAGCAGTATACTCAGCCCTTAAGACTTCACTGGCCCCCCTATCAATTAAATGGTCCCTAGTTCAAGGGGCTAATGGCAGTAGATATCGGGCTTGGACAACTAAGATGAACATGGACCTCGGAAAGGGAAAAGTCCACCACTGTTTCCTAGTAATTCCAGAATGCCCGGCCCCATTGATGGGCAGGAATCTGCTCACCAAACTCCGGACTAGAATAACCTTTAAACCTAATGGTCCCCAAGTGGAGGTTCTATAGTGTTCAGTATAAACTCCCATAGTCACATCTTTGACTATGTCCGTAGAAGATGAACATCAACTCTTTGCGCACCATAGGACTAATCAAACAGGCAAACTACCCCATAAATGAATAAAAGATTATCCTAATGCCTGGGCAGAAACTGCTGGGTTAGGTCTAGCCATCAACAACCTCCAATAGTAGTAGAATTAAAAGCCTCTTCGTCTCCAATTAGTGTTAAACAATATCCTCTAAGCAAAGAAGCTAAGGATGGGATAAGGCCGCATATTCATAAATACCTGGCTCTTGGGGTCCTAAGGCCCTGTCAATCAGCCTGGAACACCCCCCGGTACCAGTAAGAAAGCCAGGAACTGGGGACTACCGTCCTGTTCAAGACCTAAGAGAGATCAACAACAGAGTGCAGGACATTCACCCCACAGTACCCAATCCATATAATTTGCTTAGCACTCTGAATCTGTAGCGGAAATGGTACACTGTGCTGGACTTAAAAGATGCTTACTTCTGCTCACCTCTACATAAGTACTGTCAGTTGCTGTTAGCTTTAGAGTGGATAGACCCAGAACCTGGAACATCTGGCCAACTAACCTGGACTAGACTCCCACAGGGGTTCAAAAAATCCCCCACTCTCTTTGATGAAGCCCTCCACAGAGACATCAATGACTTCAAAACTGCACACCCCGAAGTCACCCTACTCCAATAGTGGATGATCTTCTACTGGCAGCCGACACCAAGGAGACCTATGAGTCTGGGACCCAAGCACTATTATTCGAGCTTGCTCGGCTTGGATATAAGGCTTCTGCCAAAAGGCCCAAATTTGTCAGCAAGAAGTAATCTTCCTGGGTTATTCTCTCAGGGGTGGCAAACGATGGCTCCCTGAGCCCAGAAAAAAAACTGTTGTGCAGATACTGCCCCAATCAAATAAGAGAAAACTCAGAGAGTTTATTGGGACTGCCAGCTTTTGCAGGTTATGGACTCCTGGGTTAACATCTTTGGCTGCCCCTTTATACCCGCTGATAAAGGGGGATGCCCACTTCCAATGGACCCCTGAGCACCAACAAGCTTTTGGTAATGTCAAAAAAGATGCTGCTATCTGCTCCAGCCTTAGCACTCCCAGATGTAGAAAACCCTTCACTCTCTACATCGAGGAAAAGAAAGGAATAGCACGGGGAGTGCTCACTCAGTCTTTTGGACCTTGGAAAAAGCCGGTAGCGTATTTATCCAAAAACCTGGACCCAGTGGCTAGCGGGTGGCCCCATTGCTTAAGTGCTATAGCAGCGGCAGCCCCTCTAATAAAAGATGCTCATTAATTAACGTTGGGACAGAAGCTAACCATTATATCCCCCCATGCCCTGGAGAGCATGATCTGTTAGCCTCCAGAGAGGTGGCTATCAAACTCCAGAATAAACCACTACCAGAGCCTCTTGCTTGACAAAGACAGAATAACGCTGGGACCCCCTGCTCCACTCAACCCAGCTACACTGCTGCCAGAAGAATCATCAGGACCCGTCACTTATGAGTGTCAACACATACTGGCAAGGAAACCAGTATACAACAAGACTTGAAGGATCAGCCACTGCCTCGCCCTGAAGTCGTATGGTTTACGGATGGCAGCAGCTTCCTCCAAGATGGTAAGCAGCGGGCTGGAGCAGCAGCAGTTAGCAAAACTAATTTCATCTGATACTCTGGTCTCCCAGAAGGGACATCAGTCCAAAAAGCAGAACTGATTGCCCTTATGAAAGCATTGGAACTAGCAACAGGCAAAAGGGCCACCATATAAACTGTTAGCCACTATGCATTTGCCACTGTTCATATGCACGGGACAATTTACCAACAATGGGGGCTATTAACCTCTGCCGGGAAAGAAATAAAGAATAAAGATGAGATCCTCCACCTTCGCTCAGCAGTGCAGGGCCATAAGGAACTAGCTATAGTGCACTGTCCAGGGCACCAGAAGAGAAACAATCCCGTGGCAGTTGGAAACAGAAGGGCAGATGAGGAAGCTTAATTGGCAGCCCTAAACGGAGTGACTCTGTTAACTTTTTTCACACCGGGGGGAACAAAAATCAGGAGACTTGGCCGCCCCGGAACATTCAGGCAACTTATCATCTGAGGAGACAGATAGAGAACTCTGGGACCCTACAGAGCCAAGTTTTCAATTTCAAAAAGCCCACCTTTATGTCAAAGATGTACACCAGCTCAACCACTTAGGCTCAAAGAAGTTATAAGCACTCTTAAAGGACCGAATAAAGGACTTATTATTGACTGACTCACAGAGGAAAAAAATAGCTGAGCTGGTGACTAGAGCTTTTCAAGTCTTCCAGTTAGTTAATACTTTCCCATCCAAGAGTTCTGCAGGGATGCGCATACGAGAAACCAGACCAGGACAATTCTGGGAAGTGGACTTTACTCAAATTAAGCCAGCAAGGTATGGACTTAAATATCTCCTAGTCTTTGTAGATACTTTTTCAGGATGGGTCGAAGCCTTCCCCATGAAGAAAGAAACAGCTCAGATGGTGGTCAAAAAGATCCTAGAAGACAGTTTTCCAAGGTTCGGCCTGCCTAAGGTAATAGGGTCTGATAACGGACTGGCATCCATGGCCAAGGTAAGTCAGGGATTTTCCAGGACCCTGGGGATTAATTGGAAGTTATATTGTGCTTATAGACCCCAGAGCTCAGGACACATAGAAATGATGAATAGAACCATCAAAGAGACTTAACGAAATTAATCTTGGAGACCGGCATAAAAAATTGGAATATGCTCCTCCCTCATGCACTTTTTCGTGCAAGAAATACCCCTCCACCTCTTTGTGTAACGTCACCCCTTATGAAATTCTCTACGGTGCCCCTCCTCCATTAAGGGACATAACCCCAACTCTGAGATTAATGATTCCTTCAACACCCCCTTGCTAGACAGACTTAAAGCCCTTGAACAAACCCAGCACCCAGCGATACCTGTGAAAACAGTTGGCCACTGCTTATCATCCTGGAGACGACGGAACTCCACATTGATATCAAGTGGGAGACTTCGTCTACATGAGACAGTGTCAGGTGTCATCCCTGGAACCCTGCTGGAAAGGACCATACCAGGTGCTGCTTATAACACCTACAGTGGTGAAAGTGGATGGGATCACTTCCTGGATCCATACCTCCCATCTCAATCCTGCGCCCTCTCCAGACTCTGGCTGGAAACTGGAACAGACTGGTAACCCTCTCAAGTTGCATGTCCGTGGTGTGCGTAGGGCTATGGATTCTTCCCCTGACCACCAGCAGTCCTAATCCCCATCAGCCTGTTCAGCAACAATGGCAAGTTTTATAAATCCTACTGGGCAAGTAGTGTGGTCTATTTCACATACAGCCCCCTTATGGACTTGGTGGCCATCTCTCCACCCGGATATTTGTCAGCTTGCCATAGGCCTCTCTGACTGGGATCTCCCTGACATAGTGGACCCCACACAGATGCCACTCAAACCCAAACCAGGGCAACATAGACCAACTTACTCCATGAATTATTGATGTCATCTCCCCCAGCTCAGGTGTAAACTAGCCAGTCTTGTGTATTAAGTGTGCCCAGCTGATTTCTGAAGTCACAAACAGGCCCAAACCTGTGGAGGACCCAGTGACTTTTATTGTAGATCTTGGGGTTGTGAACACACGGGACCTACATTGTGAAACGCAAACTCCCCAGACAGTATGATTTGGGTAGGATGAAATGACATCTGGATTGATCCCAATAAATGTGCCGCTATCCAAGTGGTGTCAAAAACTTGCTGTGGAAAAAATAGTCTATGTTACCCCCTCAATATAACTTTCACTTCCAAAGGAAGGGGCTACCTCAGAACAACATGGCCTATGGGAAATACTTGGGGAATGCGATTCTATATTAATGGCCCTGGTTATGACTTTGGTCTCTGGTTCACCATCCGGCTTAAAAAGGAAGAAAATCCCACAGCAATAGGGCCCAATCCCCTCAAGTCAGGAATTAAGCCTCCTCAACCTCCCATGCCTAGATCTACCAAAACCCCTCTACCATCTCATACTTCGCAGTTTCCATCTTTGTCTACTTCCCCAGTCCAGAGTACAGCTGACTCCTCCCCCTGGGAACTAATTAAAGGAACCTTTATGGTACTGAACTCCACACAGTCAGAACTCCTTGCATTTCAGCCCAGGTATTTGACAGCTCTGTACATTATTGTATAATGGTGCAGATACTCCCCAGGGTGCTCTATCATGATGCAGAATCCTTTGAAGGTCTACTAGGGGGACAACCAACCCGATTTTGCCGGGAGCCAGTGTCCCTTACTCTAGCCATCCTATTGGGGCTAGGAGCTGCTGCAGGAGTGGGTACAGGAACAGCTGATATGATCCATGGGTCACCACAAATGGCCTGATTAGAAACAGCAATAAATCAAGACTTGAAGACGTTAGAGACCTCCATCACACTTTTGCAGGAATCCTTAACCTCTCTCTCTAAAGTTGTTTTACAGAACAGTCGAGGATTAGACCTCCATTTCATGAGGGAGGGGGGCCTCTATGCTGTACTGAGAGAAAAATGCTGTTTTTATGCTGACCATACTGGAGTTGTAAAATAATCCATGAGTAAATTGAGAAAATTCCTTGTAGAGCACCAGAGAGAAAGGGAGATTCAACAAGTGTGGTTTGAGTCATGATATACCCAGTCCCCCTGGTTAACTACACTCCTATCAGCCTTAGCTGGACCCCTGATCATGCTTATGGTGTTGATAACTGTGGGACCTCGTTTGCTTAACTACATAGTTTTCTTTCTCCAGGCTCAGATTGGGCAGGTAAAACTCATGGTAATCAGACAGAAATACACTTCACTAGCAGAAATAGAATGTGAGACCCCACAATAATTATGATTCATTACTTTTAAGATTAGAAGTAGGCAGAAAAAGGAGTGAGAAATGAAAGAATTAATGAAATTGAAATTGAAACGTAAAGAAACAGGTTTTGTAAAGTTTACAAGCTGTGCTCAGAACCTGAAATTCCTGTGTCAGTGAAGACAATTCCCGGAACTGCCCGTTAGATGTGTTGAAATCTTCCCTGACCACCTAGTTACTTAACAACCCCTTCCCAGAAACCGTGCATGTCAGCAGGTATACATCTCAGGGCTTCAACCAATCAGTTTAAATGTATACCCCTTCTCAGGGCTGACCAATCACCGCCTGCCCGAACTGTTCCCGCACATGAATGTGCTAATCATGTTTTACAGTTGTTATTTGATTTTCCCACAGTATATGATTGTCACGACCCCTTGCCCGCAAGGAAGACGCAACTCAGAAATCTTCTTTCAGCAGTTTATTCAGGCCTTGATTAAAGTATCTTCTAGTGACCCCCCTCCTCCCGAGCGCCCAAGCACAGTCTAATAAAGCCTCCCACGTACCAATCTTAAGCCGCCACGTGGATCTTTCTCATAGGGTAGCAAGGGATAGCGTGCCAACTCTCCATAAAAGGAGTTGCTTACTACAGGCCACAGTGGAAGCCAGCGCCATCTTCTAATGGCGGCCACAATCTACAACAATGGCTTACCACAGTTCCCCCTTCTATTTTATAAAACAATGCAGGCGAAAGTAGAGGTCCTATCCCACTGTGCAGAAGCGGCTGCAATGTATGGTTCAGTCCTAAGGAGGCGCCTTCCCCAGACCTGACCCCATATCAGCCGACGCCTTTTTTCGTAGGGCGGGGGCGTGGACGTCAAACCCGCATGCAATAGGACATGCTTTCCTTGAGGTCCGTTGAGGGATCACTCAAGTGCAGTGCTTTGCCTCGCATCCTGCATCTTGACGACGGCGAGAAGTAGGGCAACACAGGTAGCCTGGTAACAATAACAAATTTTTAGTTGGCAACACAATCCCTAAGCCCCAGAGTAAAGTAAAGAGTCTGTAGCTGAGAAGAAAGACCAGTCCTAAAACCCATCTGCGTGCAATGGTAACAAGACCTGCAGAGTGCAAGGGCTATTCAGTACTGGGGGAGAATAAGAAAGAGGACATGCCAATCCCAGTGCACTGTGAAATTAACTTGGGGTGCAATGGCCATGCCCAGAAAATCACTGTTTAAGATGCGCAAGCCAGATTTGCGGAGACATGCCATTTTCCAAGGCCGCAAGAGCCTATACAATCATAGCCTTCTCCTGTGTATGGCGAGTTTTAAGGCGACAGAGAAGCCACAAATAAAGTATAATACCGAAGCAACACATTGCCCCCAAAATGCCCACTCCCACCCACTCCTTAAAGAAGGAAAAGGCAGAAGATAGCCAACTGGTGAATTGACTCAAAGTCACTGGTTCGACACGGGTACTATTCAAAACAGCAATTTGAGTTAGTTGAGATTGGAGTAAGTTTTCTGCTTCCATGGACCAGGTTCCGGATAAATATTTCCCGATGATGTGGGAGGCATTCCTGGAATCATTAAATCTGACAGAGGTTATACATAAATGTGCACGTTGATCAACACAACCTAAATATACTAGATCAGACAATTTCTCAACTTGATCTTGAAGCAGATTTATCCTTTGATTAGCAGCCAGAATCCCAGATAAAATGTGTTGATTAATTCTACTTTGAGATTTACGTATGGTGGATGTTTGTTGAATAACCTCATTAAGAGTGGCAGCAGTTTGTACTTGGCTGGCCATGGCTACTCCAGCTGTAACTGCTGCAGCAGCAGATACCGCCACAGCTGTCACTATAACTGCCATAATACCAAAATCTTTACGGGCTCTAATCAGTTCAACAATAGGAAAAGATTCCGGATCCACAGTAACTGGGATCGGGACAAAGGTTGGAATTTTCATAATCACTGCCACAGTCCAAGAGCCATTCCAACACTCAGTTAAATAACAGGTAACATTAGAACAATTAAGCATCCCCTGTGATGTATCATTAGCCAAAAGAAACAGGAACGGAGATTGGAGACAGACTGCTGCAGAGGATAACGTAGCATTACTTAATTGTGAGTTATGTGAAATATTTCCAAGTCTCCTACCTCGATCCGAGTCTTGGATACTACCAGAAACATTAAACAACCAGCTTTTGACTCCTCGTAATTGAGCCAAAGTGGAGATATCAGCTGTGGCTCCCTTTTCATTGGAAATTAACCATTGAAACCAAGACCAACCTGTTCCTATAGAGGAATTAGAGTTGGAAGAATTATATAAGTATCTTTTATGAGAGGGGGAAAGAGAGAAATCCTTAGAGACCTGATGTTTCTCCCAAGAGTGATCTTGACAAGGCGTGAATGTTCGGGGGGGTATCCTGTTTGTTGATTAGCAAACTTGCCTTGTCCCAAAAGCATATCCTTATCCTAGGCAGGGCGTCTCGCTGCATGATTTTGAGCAGCTTGCTCTACTGCACCCTCTAGCATAAATGCTCTCCAATCCAAAATTTCCCTGGGGAGACACAAGCGCAGACTAGATTAGCCCAATCTGAAGGAGTCATACAAAATCTAGCAAGTCCCTCCACCTGAGTAAGGGTGAAAGCGGCATCCACGCCATAAGTGCGGACAGATTCCGCCAAGGTTTTAATTATCTTAAAGTCTAAAGGCTCATGATATCTTCCCCTGTTATTGTCCTGAAATACAGGGTATGCAAGTCCCATATCTGTATTAACTGTCCTCCAAACTTGCGCATGATAAGATCTCCCGGAATTTTGGCTCCCCCCCACATACGGGGGTGGGGCAACTGGCACCATATCTTTTTCGAGATATTCTACCTCCTCCTCCTCAGAGTGTTGTTGACCAATATTGGATCCCGTCCCCTTTTTACAGTAGGCCTGCGTGCCCTGTATCCCTTGTTTCTTTTTCTTCATTTTTATCTTGCGTAGTTGTTGTAGGAATATATCAAGGTCCTCAGAACTCTCTGAGCCGCTTGTGTTCGCAGGCGTTTTTAATTCAGCCAAGTTTGGGTAGAGCCTTCTCCTATTTTTAGTTTCAGGCTCTTTTGCCTTCTCACTACTCTTACTCCCAATGCTCTCTGCCACTTCACTATGTGATCCTTCAGACTTTTCCTCATGTAGTTGCTCAAGAACAGCTTGACCCTCACTCACAGCTTCCTGGCATTTACTATCTACTATACATCCTCTAACTAACTTACAAAGTGGTATAACACCACCCTCTAAGGTGCCTTGTTCACGAGCGAAATCTAGATCTTTCCCTAATTTGTCCCAGCTAGGTATAGTAAGGCTGCCCGAAAACGCAAACCACGGTGCAGCAATATCTGTCTTCTGTAAAAATCTCTGTAAAGTACTACGTTTCACTTCTAGTCCCTTGGAACGTAACAGGCCATGTAGGACCAGGAGAAGCGGATTTGAAGATGTGGCACCCATGACACAACAAAAGACACACAAAAAACAAAAGTGAAAGTACACAGTGCAGCTGCAATAAAATGTAACGCTCTCTCTTGCTTTACAGAGGAGCTGCCCCGCTTTGATCGCGGATCCCACTTACCTGGGACTAATCCCCGCTTTGATAGTGGATCCCACTTACCTGGGACTAACCGGTGCACCACACCTGACTACTGAAAGTTCTGGTTCCCGGGTCTCGGCACCACTTGTCGCGACCCCTTGCCCGCAGGGAAGACGCAACTCAGAAATCTTCTTTCAGCAGTTTATTCAGGCCTTGATTAAAGTATCTTCTAGTGACCCCCCTCCTCCCGAGCGCCCAAGCACAGTATAATAAAGCCTCTCACATACCAATCTTAAGCCGCCACGTGGATCTTTCTCATAGGGTAGCAAGGGATAGCGTGCCATCTCTCCATAAAAGGAGTTGTTTACTACAGGCCACAGTGGAAGCCGGCGCCATCTTCTAATGGCAGCCACAATCTACAACAATGGCTTACCACATATGTTGATTTGCTAAAGGAGGCTATGATGTATATAAAGTCCCTGCACTCTCTAAAGATTGTATATAATATCTTCTCAAGTTGTTCTCGGGGCTCTTTGTTCTTTGCTCCTCTGAAGTGAGCTTTGAGCCCCAGCATGCTGGACCCCAATAAACCATTTGCTGTGGCATGAGACAATAGGTGCTTGGGTTTTCTCATGTCTCCAAATCATATAAAGAATCTATACCTGACAGTCAGTAAGCCTCAAATTGGAGAAGCAGTGCAGTATTAGCGGCAGGGCTATTTGATCACTCCTGAATCAAAGGAAGGGTGTTCAGGCCACCCAATGCCCTTCTGGACTTCAAATATTACCTAGATTTCTGTTTTCATACTTATATTTCACCAGTATATTCTTGTAAATATCGCAGGTTCCCAATACCTTAATTCATCCCACAGAATGATTCCTAAACCAAATCGAACCTGTTATTACCCTTAAACATGCAATATTTCCTCAATCTAACTTAACAGAAGAACAAGGATATTGTTGGTCTTACAATACAGGAATATAGGGGATCTTCCACCTGCTGAGAACCTCAAAGTTCCATGCAGAAATGATCCCTGAAGAAGATGTAGACACCTATGAAAGACCTGAGAGAGCAAAAGTCAACTTCCATGTAAAACAACCTGGTCAAAATGAAGGGATGTGTCTAAAAGCCTCTCTCTTCTTAATGTAGATTAAATCGACCAAACCAGGCCTGTGTGGAGAGCTGTTCCCGGGTGCCTATGGTTGATATACCATTCTATCTTGTGAAAGTGTCACAGGAAGTATGGGCAGCCTCCAGCTCATGGAACACTTGGAAGCAACTGTTAGGACAAAGTGGTTGCCAACGCAGTGACCTCATTCAGTTCGTGAAGGAAGTGACCTATCACACTTCCTTGGTGATGGAACTCTCTGAACTCGGGATCCAGGAAGCCAGGCACCCAGAGCCAGTCCCAGTCCCAGTTCCAGTGGTCTCACTTGTTTGGATTTACCAAGGACAGAGTCAGTCTTTCTTAGTACCTACTGAAGTGAGAATGGCCAAATGCCAGGAGAGCTCTGAAGAGGGGCCTTTTCTGAGAAAGCAGATAGTGGCTCAACCATGGCTCCTGACAACTTCACAGAGTTGGCAAAGAAGACCAGTTCTGAGATAGGACAGGCCATTTTGGTGGAACATAGTATGGCCCAAAAATCAGAGGAAACTCAGGATACTCACAGACATACTTGGGGGAAGGAGGTTCCATTGTGGGTGTCGGTGTGAGTTTGTGGTTTTGTCTCATGTTCTGAGAATAGGTAGGAAAGGCGGTTTGTTTGTTTGGACTGGAATGTTTCTAGAAAGTCGTTTGACAATGCGAGTGTTTCTATGTCTGTGTATCCCACTGAATCTGTTTTTGTAGACATTTGAAAAGCGAATGCATCAATGGTTGTGTCCTGTCTAGTAGAAAGCTTCCCCGCATTCATCTTGCCAAATTAAAGAATCAAGAGCTGCTTGCCTTATGGATGGGCAACACCTATTATCTTCCTAAGTTCCTCTTTTCTTCCTGAATACTGGCCACTCTCCAGAATAGCCTCATGGTATTATTTCCAAGATATGTACCACCTCCAAGCTCTGTGACATGATCATGTACTGGATAGCTGAAGGGAATGAGAGCATCTCAGAAAACTCAGATATCAGTGCAACCACTAAAGTCTCAGTGGAGAAACACTACTTTGGACTTTTGTTCTGTTGTCCTGAATGTCAGGAAGGTGTTTGCCTCAGGCCACCCCTGTGTGAAACCTGAAGAAATCAATTTTCAAATGAAAAAGGATGGGCGTCACCTGTGGCTCTTTGCTTAATTGCTTTGGAAATGGATGTGGCTGAATCAGCCTCTTTGCCCTGTGTGAGGCAGTGGCTTAGATTCTCAGCACCTGATGGATCTAAAGAAAGTTTCCAAGTGTGCATCCAAAACCAAAATGGCCAAAAGAGCAGTCATTGTGGATGAAGTCTCTCGCCTTCCTCTGTAAGCTTCCTGACCTCCATCAAGTGAGAATAGGGATCCGTTGGGTCCAACCAGTTCTTCAAAGCTTGGCAGAGGCTAGCCAATAGGTGCTTGGGTTTTCTCAGGACACCAATTCACATAAAGAATCTATACCAGACAGTCAGTTGGCCTCAAACTGGAGAAGCAGAGCAGTATTAAAGAAGGGCTATTTGATCACTCTTGGTTCACAGGAAGGGTGTCCAGGCCACCCTGACTTTAGGCAAATGAGGGGCAAGGGAGCTTATTTTGTACACTGTCTTGGGCTGCGCCCGTCATGGAAACCTCTAGGCAGAGGTTATTCAGAGTGTCTATGTTGAAGAAGATGAGGGCCATGTGGGAGTGTTTTGGTTTTAATTGTGGTCATTTGTTGGTGGTTGGAAGAGAATCCTGGGTCCACCTGGGCTGGAATTCTGGTGTGATGCCCCTTAAAGACTGAGTTCTGGAACTGACCTCAGAGAAGTATTGCCATTAATTGTGTTGGGATTTTAGGCGGCCATGCATGAGAGTCGCCATTGGAAACTGAAATCTAAGCCTGGGGTGGCTATTCACCAAGCACTGTCAATCTCAGCCAGGACATCACATGATTTTATTATGAAAGACTTGGCAGCCATTGTTGACAGTCAAAACACACATGGACCTCACATTGTAGACCTCAATGGGCCTGGCTTCATGTGGCCTTTTGGCCACACTTTGGGAAGCCTTGCCTCTGAGAATTCTCCAGAGGTTTCCTTGAAATGTGCTTCCTAAAAATTTAATGGTTCCTGAATTAATTGAAACCCACAGTTTCTCCAAGTTCATCCTTGAAAAATTTCTAGATAAGTACCATGAAATTTTTGAAATTTCCATGACCAGGTGACACTGGAGAACCTTTGGATGTCCTGTTGCTGATCAAGAGTGTACCAGACAGTGCCTTCCTTGACTGGGTTTCATGAAAATGGTGTAGAGCAGAGCTGCCAGTATGGTGGAGCCTGCTGAGTAGTGGGCCCAGAGCTGTGGTGTGCAGTTGTGTGATAAAACGTCTGTGGTGGGGTCATGTGGATCTTACTTCGGCTTCCAAATGCTTGTGATTGACATGGTGCAGCCAGCAGACTTTTGTATATTAAGCCATCTTGTTAGATGGAGAGTTTTCAGGGCAATGTTCAGAATCAAGTTGCTACGGTCAAGGGGGCAAGCAATGTGGCATAGAAGCCTGATTGGTGCATTCTCCATCAGACCCTTACCCACCACACGTGACAGAACTCCCTCCAGCACTGTGTTCCAGTTGAACTCCTTGTATTTTGTAAAGCAAATACCAAACTCCCAGTGCAGCAACAAGAAACACAACAAAATTGGAGAATGACCAAATGGCTTCACAGTCTACACGGAAAGATTCTTAGACCCCAGTGGCCACAGCTTACCCACAAAGAGAGAATTCAGCACTGCTGCCTCATGTTCATTGGAAAATAAGAAACCATGTCCTCCATGTAACAGATGCATACACAGCTTTGATGATCTCACTACAAAGGAAGCTAAAGCTCCTGAAAACAACATATATTTCAAGTGTACAATCTCAAAGACAGTTTCCCAGATGTCTTGAGGCCTGCACACTTCCATGTTTATGGAGTGTTTACAGTCTCCATTACTTTTGGAAACTCCTCTACCACCTCCAGTGTTGTGAACTCCCGAGCATTTTCCATTCCAGATATGTATTCATAGATTTTCTAACTCTTCTCCTCTAATTGTATCTTACTTGGGGCGAAGGTAATGTCAAGGCATTGTTCTGGATGAGAGTGGGAAGATTTTTTTGTAGCACATATTTGCATACACATTGGATTCATTTTCCAATTATTCATTCAAAATACTTAATCCCTCATAGTAACCCACTCCCTACTAGACTCTGACTACAAATCCTAATATGATGGATAAAAATAGACCAAACCAAATTGAAATACAAGCAGTTCAGAGGATGCCAGGTGTACATTTGGACGTTCCTTTTGCATTATATATGGTAGGAGTTTTAAATCTAGTGAATTTTTTGTTGAAACACTTCTCCATGTGTTTTTAAAGTTAACAAATATGTGAATTCATGTTTCCATTTCTCTGTAGCCTAATCAGCACATATATTTTTATATGCACATATAGAATCCTACCTGGTACCACACGTACATTCTTGTGAGGTGGCTGACTTGGCAGATACAAATTGTAAGAAGAGATCACTCCTGTTAAACACTGTTGGAACTGAAAATTCAACCTATGCATGAGTATCCTAGCTGAACAACATTATACATAAATTCATGTTCAGTAAAATGAATATTTTTAGATCTGTGGATCATATATATTTCATGGTGAATTTCATTTGCCTTGCATATTAATACTTTTTAATTTCTGTGTGTGTATTTTAATGTCTGTATATATATTTTTTTTCCAGAGTTTTCAAAATATGAAATAAATGTATCTTATTATGTACTCCCTAAATTCATTAATATTTAAGTGCGTATTTATAATCAACTTTTCATAAGATTATTCTAAGACATATTCATCCTCCTGAAATACGTATTTGTTTCCTAGTACTGATAACTAAGTTCAGTGTATTGTGCATACATATCCTAATATTTTTACACTAATTGACCCAGGTTAATATAAATGCAAGTAGATTCCTATGGGATATGATGTGTATTTTGACGTTCATTTTTTTCAACACTTGTACATTACTATTTCCTCAGTTTATGCACATCATAAGATATATATTCCATCCACAAGTTCAGAAATTTAAAGGCTTTTGTTTCACTTTCAATCACTTTCTGCTTCAGAACACATGTATTCCTCCAGGTTACATGACTGGTTTTTCATGAGACTTCTTTCCAAACACATTATTTTCGATTTCCACAATTACCTTTGAAGCAAAACTCACACATTCTTCATGATAAACCATAACCCTAATATCACCATTAGATGTATAACTGGTTTGAATGAATGGATATATATCAATATAAGGTTTCCTGTATATTTTCAGATATCAACTCGAACCATTATTTAAGTTGGAACCAGTTATATTATTTATTTACATTATGGTCTATTCATGCATTATTTCTATATTCATAGACACAGTGTACACCTATTTGTATTCAAAATACTAATTTACACGTCTTCAAAATACTGTTCCTAGAAATAGTGAAAGAAATACTCATGTCACCTGATCTACATATACATTTTATCACAGTAATATTCTGGAAACAAAAAGCAAATGTCACACTTATGATTGTACTAAAGCCTAAATGGAAATTGAACATGGATTACTAAAATCATCCATGTCCAGGTTGCCTATTGCTCTCAAATGTCGATCCTATTGGTGACTACATATTTGTTTCTTTCTAAGATTATACATTCAACCTCAAACCTGTTGAAAATGTCTAATACTATTACTCACCTTATACTTTGCCTGATTTCCTAATGTCTCTATTGATATATATTTTCCCCAGTTCATCATTGTGACTGCCGCTTAACATGTGCTGATATTTACATTCACTCTCTACATGAAACCCTATTGCTAAAGACCATTTTGTCCAAATCCTATACTCACTCATCTTTCTAAAACTACCGACTATCTTTCTAATCCTACCAACTATCCCATTTTGACTGCATGTTCTCTTCGACATTCAATCATCCAAGGTACAATGTCCTATACCATTGTATATTGATTTATCTGAGACATCTGTGCAGAAATTAATTCAAAGCTAAGTATCCCAATCAAGGGCCCAATGCCCTTCTGGGCATCAAATCTTACCTAGATTTCTGTTTTCATATTTATATTTCAACTGTATATTTTGTAAATATCGCATGTTCCCATAACCATTATTCATCCTGCAGAATTATTCCTAACCCAATCGAACATGTTGTTAACCCTAACCATACACTGTTCGCTCAATCTAACTTTACAGAAGAGCAGGGAAAGAGTTGATCTTCCAATACTGGATTGTAGGGTATCTTCCATCTGATGAGAACCTCAAAGGTCCATGCAGAAATGATACGTGGAGAAGAAGAAGGCAGCTATGAAGGACCTGAGAGAGCAAAAGTCATTTTCAATGTTAAACAACCGGCTCAGGATGAAGAGATGTATCTGAATCAGCCTTTCTCTTCTTAATATAGAGAAGATGGACCAAACCAGGCCTGTGAGAAGAGCTGTTCCCGGGTGCCTATTGTTGATATACCATTCTAACTTGTGAAACTGTCACAGGAAGTACGGGCAGTCTCCATCTACTGGGACCCTTAGAAGCAAATATCAGTACACACTTCCTTGGTGATGGAACACTCTGAACTTGGGATCCAGGAAGCCAGGCACCCAGAGTCAGTCCCAGTCCCAGTCCCAGTGGTCTCAAATATTTGGATTTACCAAGGACAGAGTCAGTCTTTGTTGGTACCTACTGAAGTGAGAATGGCCAAATGCCAGGAGACCTCTGAAGAGGAGCCTTTTCTGAGAAATCAGGTAGTGGCTCAACCATGGCTCCTGACAACTTCACAGAGTTGGTGAATAAGACCAGATCTGAGACAGAACAGGCCATTTTTGGGGAACATAGTATGGACCACCAGTCAGAGGACACTAAAGATATTCACCAACATTCTTGGGGGAAGGAGGTGCGGTTGTGGGTGTTGGTGTGAGTTTGTGGTTTTGTCTCTTTTCTGAGAATAGGTAGGAAAGACTGTTTGTTTGTTTGGACTGGAATGTTTCTAGAAAGTCGTTTGACAACGTGAGAGTTTCTATGTCTGTGCATTCCACTGTATCTGTGGTTGTAGACATTTGAAAAGCGAATGCATCAATGGTTGTGTCCTGTCTAGTAGAAAGCTTGCCAGCATTCATCCTGCACAATTAAAGAATGGAGAGAGGCTTGCCTTATGGATGGGCAACACCTACTATCTTCCTAAGTTCTTGTTTTCTTCCTGAATACTGGCCACTCTCCAGAATAGCCTCATGGTTTGGTTTCCAAGATATGTACCACCTTCAAGATCTGTTACATGGCCATGTACTGGATAGCTGAAGAGAATAGAAGCATCTCAGAAAACTCACATATCAGTGTGACCATTAAAGTCTCAGTGGAAAAACACTGCATTGGGCCTTTTGCTTACCTATTGTTCTGTTGTCCTGAATGTCAGGAAGTTCTTTGCCCCAGGCCACCCCTTTGTGAAGCCAGAAGAAAAGAGTTTTCAAATGGAAATGAATGGGCATCACCTGTGGCTCTTTGCTTAATTGCTTTGGAAAGAGATGTGGCTGAATAAGCCTCTTTGCCCTATGTGAGGCAGTGGCTTAGATTCTCAGCACCTGATGGATCTAAAGAAAGTTTCCCAGTTTGCATGCAAAATGAAAATGGCCAAAAGAGCAGTCATTGTGGACGAAGTCTCTCGCCTTCCTCTGTAAGCTTCTTGACCTCCATCAAGTGAGAATAGTGATCCTTTGTGTCAAATCAGTTCTTCAAAGCCCTACAGAGGCTAGCACATAAGGGCTTGGGTATTCTCATGACACCAATTCACATAAAGAATCTATACCAGACAGTCAGTAGGCCTCAAATTAGAGAAGCAGAGCAGTATTAAGAGCAGGACTATTTGATCACTATTGGTTCACAGGAAGGGAGTCCAGGCCACCCTGACTTTAGGCAAATGAGGGGCAAGGGAGTTTATTTGGAAAACTGTCTTGGGCTGTGCCCCTCATGGAAACCTCCAGTCAGAGGCTATGAAGAGTGTCTATGTGGAAGAAGATGAGGACGATTTGGGAGTGTTTTGGTTTTAATTGTGGTCATTTGTGTGGTGGTTGGAAGAGATGACTAGGTCCACGTGGCTTGAACTCTGGTGTGATTCCCCTTACAGACTGCGTTCAGGAACTGACCTCAGAGAAGTATTGCCATGAATTGTGTTGGGATTTTAGGAGAACACGCATGAGAGTTGCCTTTGGAAACTGAGATCAATGCCCAGGGTGGCTTTCCGCAGAGCATTGTCAATCTCTGCCAGGGCATCACATTATTTTATTCTGAAAGACTTGGCAGCCATTGTTGACAGTCAAAACACACATGGGCCTCACATAGTAGACCTCAATGGGCCTGGCTTCATGTGTCCTTTTGGCCACTCTTTGGGAAGCCTTGCCTCTGAGAGTTCTCCAGAGTTTCCTTGAAATGTGCTTCCTCAAACATTAATGGTTTCTGAATGAATTGAAACCCACAATTTCTCCAACTTCATCCTTGAAAAATGGCTAGATAAATACAATGAAATTTTTGAAATTTTCATGACCAGGTGGCACTGGAGAACCTTTCAATGTCCTCTTACTGATGAAGTGTGTACCAGACAGTGCCTTGATTGACTGGGTTTCATGAAAATGATGTAGAACAGAGATGCCAGTATGTTGGAGCCTGCTGAGTAGTGGGCCCAGAGCTGTGGTGTGCAGGTGTGTGATAAAACATCTGTGGTCGGGCCATGTGTATCTGACATTGACTTCCAAATGGCTTGTGGCTGACATTGTGCAGCCAGGAATCACTTATATGTCTGATAACTCTCCATATAAGGCATCTTGTTATATGGAGATGTTTCAGGACAATGTTCAGAATCAGGTGCTATGGTAAAGGGGACAAGCTATGTGGGATAGAAGCCTGATTGATGCATTCTCCTGCAGACCCTCATCTATTTCATGTGACAGAACTCTCTCCAGCACTGTGTCCCAGCTGAATTCCTTGTATTTTGTGAAGCAAATAACAAACTCCCAGTGCAGCAGCAAGAAACACCATGAAAAGTGGAGGATGACCAAATGGCTTCACAGTCCACACGGGGAGTCACTTAGCCTTCAGTGGCCACAGTTTACCTACAAAGAGTGAATTCAGCACTGCTGCCTCATGTCCTTTGGAAAATAAGAAACCATGTCCTCCACGTCACATAGATGCAGATCCAGCTTTGATGGTCTCATTAGAAAGAAAGCTAAAGCTCCTGACAACAACATATATGTCAAGTGCCCATCCTCAGAGGCAGTTTCTAAGGAAGTCTTTAGGCCGGCAGAGCTGCATGTTTGATAGCGTTTACCTATTAGACCAGGATGCAAGAAAAGACCACTGACTGCAATTAAAATCAAGTTAAAGCAAGCTTATAATTTCCACTGCCCAGGTGGCCTCTCCCTCCCAAAACAGTGGGAACAAGACAGCCACCCAAATTTCCTACAGCCCAGGTTTATAACCCAGAATTTTACACTACAGGGGGGTTACAAATATCAGAACTCTGACAAGCATCACACTAATCGTAGTTTATATATATATATATATATATATATATATATATATATATATATATATATATATATATATTTTTTTTTTTTTTTTTTTTGCTGGCCCCAACATCAGAATTTATGAAAACCATTAGAACCTCAGAGAGGGTCATTGTCTGGCCAGGGAAGGCCAATATTTATGAGGTGTCAATAAAGTTTCATAGAGGGCTGTTCCTGGTCAAAGTGCCAGGCATGGGTGAGTTCAAGGCCACGGGCAGGCATTCCAAGCAGGTTCAGAATTTGGTGTAATTTATAGTTAAGCCAAAATTTTCTTTTCATGGCTTTGTGGCAAGATGGATCCAAATTTTAATAAAAGATCAGGTTGGGTATATCATTCCCCCCTTTTCTAATGTGTCCCTTTCAAATCTTTGATAGGGTAGGGGAAGAGCACTGAGGGAATTTTAATACCTCACGTAACAGTCTCCATATTTTTTGAACTCACACAAAACCAGTCTCCCTGATTTTACCTGACTTAATTAATTACTTAAAATGAAAGTCTATCTATTTTTGGCTCCATTGTTGTAAGAAGAGAGTCGTCACTCATTTTGGCTTCTTCTGAGCTGAGAGAGGGTGGCATGAGGGGGCACAGCATGAGGGATATGAGTTGCCTTTTAGAAGTCAATTCGGTTTGAAGTCTGGTTGTGGTAGAACAGTTTGTAAAGTCATCTGGGGATGGGTTCTTCTATGAGAGAAACAAAAACCATGAGTACTGAATAAATGTTGCAGCAGCTGAAACATGTCACTGTATAGATGTCCCCTCATCTGTCTTCAATATCCCCAGTTATCAGGACTTTCAACTTAACTTTTAGTGTCACAGTTGTTTCACCCCATAAGATACAGTTTAATAATTTAATGTCATCTGATCTTGCAAATTCCTTTTACTAGTATGACCTCTGTGTGTAATAGAGAAACCTTTAATTCTGTTATTCAGGGCTGGATAATCGTACTAGCAAACACCAAGCCTACCTGTGTAGGTTAGGAATATCTGTAGGCCTTAAACAAAAAACTTCTGCCTCTGGTACCTCCTCTTGATAGTCTCTTTTTATACTCATCAGGCATTACTGTCTGAGAATCCTTCTTTGTAGCCTCCAGTCTTACTTATTTTGGGAGGCTACCATAAAGTGTATACGTTAAAATATTATTATAACTATTATTTTTTAAAATGCCCAGGAATGGCTGTATTTTGGGTTTATCTGTCTTTGCTAAGAGTTTAAGATGAAGCAGTAAAACTGACTTTTGTTTCTATCTATTGTTAACAGTCAGCTGAGATTTTATGGGAGTCATTCCTGGGGAAACTTGAGAGCAGCTTCTCAGTTCTGCTAGTGCCATTTGCGCTAGGTGAGTCCAGGTCTTGCTTGACCATGTGGCTTCTCTCGGAAGCATCAGAAATATCTCCCTTCTCTGATGACTCTCTTCTTCGTAGAAAATGCACTGATTGGCTTTCTGTTCTCCAGTGGTCTCATTAATCTTCCTGATCAGGAGGTTATGTGGCTCAGAGTTGCAAAGTTCTTTAGAGAAGTCTCCTGTTCCCTGGATACAGACTGACTCAGAGGGCAAGAGCCAAATATTTGTTTTATTGTCCCTTTTCATTTAAATTAAATTTTAAATCCTAATCTTAAACATCCAGCAAATAAATTTTAACAGCCTTATATTAAGAGTACTGTGCTTTAATGTCTATAATTTAAAATTATTTATCTTTTTATTATTTGGGATCTGTATTTTTCTGTCTGTCTTGTAGGTGATGACTTATTATCTTAAATTAACCAATGTTGTGTTCTAAAAGCAACTCTTTTGTAAAACACTAACAGGGAATCTTTAGTTAACTTATAAGGAAATTCAAAATAAAATTAACAAGAATAAAAATACTTAGTTCGTGTAATAGCTACCCTGAATTTTAGGCTGAGTTATACATTATATCCCCTTTTTGAGATCCTAGTAATCTTGACAGAAAAACATAACTTTAAATTAAATAACATCTGACCTACTGCTTTCGTAGTTATTCTCACATGTTGTAAGATGAGACACAGAGCCTTATCTCAGGTAAGGCAGGGCTCTATATAAATCTTAAGTGTTTTAGTTCTAAAGCTGATCTTTGTTTTTTAAATATCATTTTACACAGTTTACATAAATTGTTTGAGGTCACATGAATATTAGCTAACACCATATGATATCACATTTAAAACATGAATTAAAGAAAGGCTGAAAGTTTTTAACCTTTACATAGATTAGGCACTCATTAACTTAAAAATATATTTAAATTTTTTCCCAATGTAAAAAGTAACATAAAACTTTATATATCTTATTGATAACAAGTAAATAAATCCCCTATATATATATATATATATATATATATATATATATATATATATATATATATATATTTACCATACAACTTCAGAACACCAGCTTGATGAAATGCTCTTTTAAAGTTTCTACCTTACAGAATTGTATACCTGGAAGATATGAGCACATTAATAGCATCACAATGACATTGATGTTTTTACATTAACCAAGTTTAGCTTTTAAAGAAATGGCAGTAGAGTGCTCTAAAATAACAGTTCTTATTTAATCAGTTGTTTAATTTTTATGGTTGCTTGTTCTAGAAAAATAAAACTTTATAAACACAATGTTATGGGTAAACTTTTGTTTTAAGAAATTTGTGTCGCTTTATCACATGACTGATTTTTACAATCTTATACAGACTTTAGAACAAACTTATACAGACCTTACTAAATAAATCAGATATCTAACAAAAGTACTCATGAATGAGTAATCCCATATCAAATTTACTTCACTTATTTATCAAAATATTAGAGAAATGTATTGAACAGTGTAAACCATTTCTTTGTTAAAGGAAAAGTCCTAGAACCAAGGCATATTAGACATTTTATAGACATTAATATTTTATTAGATTTTTGAGCAGCTAGAAAAACTTGTAAGCTTAAATTTAAAGACATTTATTGTTATTTGCTTATCCAAATTTAAAGTGAATCATTTAAATCACTTGAATTAAAGATCTTTGAATCCACTTTTTAAAATTTGTTTTTATGAGTGCTTTTTTTTAATGATCGCTCCTTATATATGTTAATTTGTATATCACATATATGATATACGAACATATGGATATATAGACATACCACACATAACAAAAGTGTGCACAAATAATAATAGTAAGGCCTTGTAGCTTTTCGCAGGTGAAATCTCCATTGCAATGTTTCAAAACTCCACTGTTGGTCAAATATAGAACTGATCAGAAAAATATTAACCTAGTTCTGTAGGATCAAAATAATGAGCTCAAAAAAAATACAGAATCTAAGGAAAAAAATGAGAGTCCTAGAAAAAATGACTGGCCAGTAATTAGTAAATACCATACGATATACCTTTTTTTTCCCACTTAGACATCAGATCAGTCTCTTACTGAGTTTGCAGGCTTCTTTCATTTACATTTCAACATAAGTCCTGGCTGAGTTCTGGAAGGAGCTGGACAAAACTGCTATTCTAAGCAGACACCTCAGGCCTAAGGCACTTTAACCATAATTTTCAGGTGAGGATGTTGAAAATTATGATACAATTTTAAGATACAATTCACAAAATTTTATACCTTAACATCTTTTTTTGTCAACAGATACCATACTATGATTTACTATCCTTGTCCAAATTAATGCACTGATACACACTGTGACATTTTCCCAGGCTACCCAATTAAAAATTGGTTAAAAAAAAGACTGAATGATTGGGAAGTTACTTGCCAACTTGGAAGTAGAATTCTTTAGTTTTCCATTTTAAGTATTTAAGTTCTCTGGCATGAATTATCTGAAATCATAAACTAAAAAATTACCTAAACCCGACTTTTAACTTCAAGATTGTGCAATGCTTCAAAAACCCATTCAGATACCATATTGTTACAATAAAACATCATCCTTTAGACACACATTCAGCTAAGATCATTCCCAAGAAACAATTTATAATATCAACACATCATTGCACATATCTTAAATGGCCAGAAACAAAGACAAAAGACAGACAGAAAGGAGCTCCAGACTATGGCTGACAGGACAGAAGCCTTTAAAACAGCAGAAAAGAGAAAAATCTCCTACACCAGTGGCACGATATATGTCCCCACAAGGGCATCAGATGTTTTCACAGAGGGGGTACCTGAAATGCAATATCAAAGGTCTCCATGGTGACTTTACTGCATTTAGTGTCTCCTTTTTCTTTTTCTCTTTTTTAAGAAGACAGAGGTGGCATAATACTTACAGTGCAGGGAAGGAAGGAGGGAATTCACTGAAGCAACAGGACTTCGGCAGCTGCTGGGAGTCCCTCAGTCCCGTCTTTTACTTACAGGATTAGCTCCTCTGGTTCGGTTCCACCCCAAGCACGCTGAATCTCCTAACATTTCAGTAGTCAGCTCTCAAAAATTCCAGGGTCAGGGGCGGTATCAAAATTTGTAACTTAAATTTCGGTTCCGGACCTTGAAGCCAATTAATACCAATTTAATATAAGGACAGGGTTTGAGAAAAAGTAAAAGGGAGGTTTACTGCTTTGCTAACAAAGGAGAAAAACAGGGGACTTTGTCCAAAGTTGTGACTCTCTTGATCTGGAGGGACAAGGGGTTTTAAAGGAGTTTCACTTGTTAACCTGGGAGATACTCAGTTATTAGGTCCCCAGCAGGCATTGCCCTCTGCCGTGGGTGTGCTCCAGACAGCCAGCTAGGGGCTTCTCTCATCCTGCTTAACAAAGGCGGGTATAGTGCATCACATTTCTTTAAAACACAGTCCAAAGGGGTGTCAGGCTTACATGATTTATTACCCATTTTCAAGTCCAATATCCTTAAGTTTTTAACCACAGAAATCACACAACAAAACGCACAAAAACAAACAAATAAAAAACATTTAGAACACAGAACAAAACACACACACACAAAAAACAGAAACTCGGCAAATAAACAGAAAACCAGAGGAGCAATGCAGCGTCTTGCTAAAGCTCCGGGGTAGGAGCTCCTGCATGCCAGTCGGCACCTCTCTACACTTTCAGAGGTATTCCCTACAGAACAGAACAGAGGAAAGAAGGATTCCTATTACTGTCCCAGACAGGAGTATATGTGAGCCTTCCCAGGCCACCTCTCTGTCATCAGAAGTGTACTCCCTTAACCGGATATCAGATGTTATAAAGGCGCCTCTTACCTATGAAGGCCTCCTCCACCAGGTGCTTGATAATAGTTTTAGTGCGATGGTTCACTGCAGTGATCCACGGACTGAAGGCTCATTCCAAGGTTTTGGAACTTGGCTCTCCAGCCCGGAGTCCTGGAGGATAGGCCAGCTTCAGAATTTCCAGCAGTCTGGCTTTGTGATCTGGTCGGGTCATGTTGCTGGGGAACTCCAAAATGTTAGTCCAGGACACAAGAAAAGACCACTGACTCCAATTAAAATCAAATTAAGGCAAGCTTAATATTTCAAGCAGCCGGGCTGCCTCTCCCTCTCAAACTGGCGGGAACAAGACAGCAACCCCACCTTTCCTACAGCCCAGCTTTATAGCCCAGAAAGTTACACAAAAGGAGGGTTACAGAAAACAGAACTTTGACAAGCATCACACTAATTGTAGTTTACATTTTTTTTTCTGGCCCCAGCATCAGAAATTATGAGGACCATTAGAGTCTCTGAGAGGGTCGTTGTCTGGCCAGGGAAGGCGAATATTTATGAGGTGTCATTAAAGTTTCAGAATGGGCTGTTATCTGGTCAGAGAGCCAGGCATGGGTGAGTTCAAAACATGGTCAGGCATTCTAAGCAGGTTCAGAATTTGCAGTAATTTATACTAAAGCAAAAATTATCTTTTCATGGCTTTGTGGCAAGATGGCTCACAATTTTAATGAAAGATCATGTTGGGTGATCAACCCTGTCCCTTACTTTTGGAAAATCCTCTACCACCTCCAAGGTTGTGAACTCCTGAGCATTTTCCATTCCAGATATGTATTCACAGAATTTCTAACTCTTCTTCTCTAATTGTGTCTTACTTGGGGCGAAGGTAATGTCAAGCCATTGTTCTGGATGAGAGTGGGAAGAATATTGTGCAGCACATAATTGCATACACATTGGATTCACTTTCCAATTTTCCAATTGAAATACTGAATTCCTGACAATAACCCATACCCTTCTAGACGCTAACTACAAATACTAATATGATGGAGAAAAATAACCCAAACGGAATTGAAATATAAGCAGTTCAGAGGAGGCATGGTGTATATTGGACTTGCCTTTTGCAAGATAAATGGTAGGTGTTATAAATCTAGTCATTTTTTAATTGAAATTGTTTTATATGTGTATTAAAGTTAACAAATATGTGAATTCCTATCTCCCTTTCGCTGTAACCTATTCAGCACATTAATTTTTATATGCACATATAGAATCCTACCTGATATCACACGTACATTTTTGTGAGGTGCCTGACATTGCAGATACAAATTGTGAGAAGAGATCACTCCACCTAAACGCTGTTGGAACTGAAAATTCAAGCTAATGGTGAGCTTCCTAGTTTAATAACATTATACATAAATCCATGTTCAGTAAAATGAATATTTTTGGATCTGTGGATGATATATATTTCATGGTGAAATTCGAATGGCATATATAATTCTACTTTTGAATGTCTTTGTGTGTGTTTGTGTGTGTGTGTGTATATATATATACACACACACACACAAACACACAATATATAAATCTCTAGATTTTTCAAAATATGAAATATATGTGTCTTATATACACTCCCTAAATTCATTCATGTTCATGTATGTGGATTAATATTCAACTTTTCACAAGATTATTCTCAGAAATATTCATCCACCTGAAATACATATTTGTTTTCTAGTACTGAAAACTAACTTCAGTGAAAGGTGCAAACAAATCCTAGTATTTCTACATTAACTGACCTAGTTTAACATCAATGCAAGTAGATTCCTATGGGACATGATGTGTATTTTGACATTAATTATTATTCAACACTGGTACATTACTATTTCTTCAGTTTATACAAATCATAGGATATATATTTCATCCACTACTTAGCAAATTTATAGGCATTTGTTTCAATTTCAATCACTTCTTGCTCCAGAACACATGTATTTCCCTATGTTTCTTGACTGGTCTTTTCATGAGACTTTTTTTCAAATATATTATTTTCGATTTCCATGATCAATTTTTAAGCAAAACTCACACACCCTTCATGATAAAACATAACCCTAAGATGACCATTAGATATATAACTGGTTGGAATGATTGATTGTGTATCATTATAACATTTCTTATATATTTTCAGATATCCATTCAATCCATTATTTAAAGTGGATCCAGTTATATTATTTATTCCCAGTATGGTCTATTCATGCGTTATTGCTATATTCATAGACAGAGGGTATACCTATTTGTACCCCAATACAAATTTATATGTTCTCAAAATATTGCTCCTGGAAATGGTGGAAGAAATACTCATGTCACGTGATATACATATACATTTTATCACAGAAATATTCTGGACACAAAAAGCAAAGGTCACACTTTCAATTGTACCAAAGCCTAAATGGAAAGTGAGCATGGATTACTAAAAACATACATGTCCAGGTTGCCTAATGCTCTCAAATGTCAATCCTATTGGTGACTACATATTTGTTTCTTCCTAAGATTATATGTTCAACCTCAAGCCTGTTGAAAATGTCTAATCCTATCACTCACTGTGTACTTTGCTTGATTTCCTAATGTCTTTATTGATATCTGCTTTCCCTCATATTTTTCCCAGTTCATCATTATGACTGACTCTTCACATGTGCTGACATTTACACTCACTCTCTAACCGAAACCCTATTGCTGAAAAACGTTTTGTCCAAATCCTATACTCACTCTTCATTCTAAACCTAACGAGTACCTTTCTCATCGTACTGAATATCGCTTTTTGACTGGATGTTCTCTTCAACATTCAATCATCCAAGGTACAAGGTCCTATGCCATTGTATATTGATTTATCTGAGACAACTGTGCAGCACATAACTCAAAGCTAAGAATACCACTTAAGGGTCCAATTCCCTTCTGGGCTTCAAATCTTTCCTAATTTTCTGCTTTCATACTTATATTTCACCTATATACTCTTGTAAATATCGAAGGTTGCCAATACCATTATTCATCTCGCAAAATGATTCGTAACCCAAATCAAACATGTTATTAACCCTAAACATACACTGTTCCCTCAATATAACTTACAGAAAAGCAGGGCAGAGTTGGTCTTACCATATAGGAATGTAGGTGATCTTCCACCTTCTGAGAACCTCAAAGATCCATGGAGAAATGATCCTTGGAGAAGATTTATGCAGCTATGTAGGACCTGAGAGAGCAATAGAAATCTTCCATGGCAAACAACCTGGTCAGGATGAATTGATGGGTCTAAATCAGCCTCTCTCTTCTTATTGTAGAGAAGTTGGAAGAAACCAGGCCTGTGTGGAGAGCTGTTCCCGGGTGCCTAAGGTTGATATTCCATTCTAACTTCTGAATGTGTCACAGGATGTTGGGGCAGCCTTCATCTCATGGGAACCTTGGAAGCAACTGTTAGGACAAAGTGGTTTTCAAGAAAGTGACCTCATTCAGTTCCTGAAGGAAGTGACCTCTTCTCACTTCCTTGGTGATGGAATTCTCTGAACTTGGGATCCAGGAAGCCAGGCACCCAGAGCCAGACCCAGTCCTAGTCCCATTGGGCTAACTTGTTTGCTTTTCCCAAGAACAGAGTCAGTCTTTCTTGGTACCTACTGATGTGAGGATGGCCAAATGCCAGCAGATCTCTGAAGAGGTACCTTCCCTGAGAAAGCAGGTAGTGGCTCACCGCTGTCTCCTGACAACTTCACAGAGTTGGCCAAGGAGACCAGATCTGAGACAGGACAGGCCATTTCGTGGGAACATAATATGGCCCACCAGTCAGAAGACACTCTGGATAGTCACATACCTACTTGGGGGAAGGAGGTGGCTTTGCCGTTGTGGGTGTGAGTTTGTGGTTTTTTTCTCATGTTCTGAGAATAGGTAGGAAAGGCGTTTTTTTTTTTTTTGGTGTGGAGTGGACTGTTTCTAGTAAGTCCTTTGACATTGTGAGGGTTTCTATGTCTGTGTATCCCACTGTATCTGTGGTTGTAGACATTAGAAAAGAGAATGCATCAATGGACTTGTTTTCTCTAGTAGAAAGCTTCCCCACATTAATACTGCCCAATTGATTAATGGACTTCACTTTGCCTTATGGATGGGCAACACCTACTGTCTTCTTAAGTTACTCTTTTCTTCGTGAATTCTGGCCACTCTACAGAATACGCTCATGGTTTTGTGTCCCAGATATGTAACACCACAAGGCTCTGTGACATGGCCATGTACTGGATAGCTGAAGAGAATGAGAGCATCTCAGAAAACTCAGATATCAGTGTGACCAGTAAAGTCTCAGTGAAGAAACCCTTCTTGGGCCATTTGCTTACTTCTGATTCAATTACCCTGAATGTCAGGAAGGTCTTTGCCTCATGCCAACCCTTTGTGAAGCCTGAAGAAAACTGTTTTCATATGGAAATGAATGGGCTTCACCTGTGGCTCTTTGCTTAATTGCTTTGGAATGGGATGTATCTGAATCAGTCTCTGGTCCTTGTGTGAGGCTGTGACTTAGATTCTCAGCACCCAATGGATCTGAATAAAAATCCCATGTGCTTCCCAAACCGAAATGGCCAAAAGAGAAGTCATTGTGGATGAATTTTTTTGCCTTCTTGTTTTAGGTTCCTGACCTCCATCAAGTGAGAATAGGAATCCTTTGGATTAAATGAGTTCTTCAAATCCCTGCAGAGGCTAGCCCATATTTGCTTGGGTTTTCTCATGACTCCAAATCACTTAAAGAATCCATACCTCACAGCCAGTAGGCCTCAAATTGGAGAAGCGGAACACTTTAACAGCAGGAATATTTGATCACTCCTGGTTCACAGGAGGAGTGTCCAGGCCACCATGATTTTAGGCAAATGAGGGGCAAGTGAACTTATTTTGGACACTTTCTTAGGCTGTGCCCCTCATAGAAATCTCCAGCCAGAGGTTATGATGAGTGTCTTTATGGAAGAAGATGAGGGCCCTGTGGGAGTGTTTTGATTTTAATTGCGGTCATTTTTGTGGTGGTTGGAAAGAATGACTGGGTCCACCTGAGCTTGAACTCTGGTGTGATTCCCCTTAGAGACTGAGTTCTAGAACTGAACTCAGAGAAGTATTGCCATGAATCGTGTTTAGATTTTAGAAGGCCATGCATGAGACTCACCCATGAAAACTGAGATCTAGGCCCAGGGTGTCTTTCCACAAAACAATGGGAATCTCAGGCAGGATATCACATGATTTTATTCTGAAAGATTGGCAGGTATAGTTGAGAGTCAAAACACACATGGACCTCACATTGTAGACCTCAATTTGCCTGGCTTCATGTGACCTTTTGGCAACTCTTTGAGAAGCCTTGCCTGTGAGTGTTCTTCAAAGCTTTCATTGAAATGAGCTTTCTCAACACTTAATGGTTCCTGAATGATTTGAAACCCACAGTGCCTCCAACTTAATCTTTGAAAAATGGCTAGATAAATACCATGAAATTTTTGAAATTCCCATGACCAGGTGGCACTGGAGAAACTTTGGAAGTCCTGTGGTTGATCATGTGTATACCAGAGAATGCCTTGTTTTACTGGGTTTTATGTAAATGGTGTATAACAGAGATGCCAGTAATTAGTATCCTGCTGAGTAGTGGGCCTAGAGCAGTGGTGGCCAGGTGTGTGATAAAACACCATGGTGGGGCCATGTGGATCGGCCATTGGCTTCCAAATGGATTATGACTGACATAGTGCAGAAATCAGACACTTATATGTAAAGGCATTTTTTATATGGAGAGGTTTCAGGGCAATGTTCAGAATCAGTTAACTATGGTTATTGGGGCAAGCTATGTTGGATAGAAGCATGGTTGGTGCATTCTCCTGCAGACCCTGACCCACCACACGTGACAGAACTCCCTCCAGCACTGTATTCTAGTAGAACTCCTTGTATTTGGTGAAGCAAATACCAAATTCCCAGTGCAGCAGCAAGAAACACCACGAAAAGTGGAGGATGACCAAATGTCTTCACAGTCCACACGAGGAGACACTTAGCCTCCAGTGGCCACAGTTTACCTGCAAAGAGAGAATTCAGCACTGCTGCCTCATGGTCGTTGGAATATAAGAAACCATGTCTTCCAGGTCACATAGATGCAGACCCATCTTTGATGGTCTCACTACAAAGGAAGTTAAAGCTCATGACAACAACATATATTTCAAGTGCCCAACCTCAGAGGCAGTTTCCCAAGAAGTCTTAGGCCAGCAGAGCTCCATGTTTGTGGAGTGTTTACCCTGTTCTTTACTTTTGGAAACTCCTCTACCACCTCCAAGGTTGTGAACTCCCGAGCATATTCCATTCCAGATATGTATTCACAGATTTTCACACTTTTCTACTCTAATTGTGTCTTACTTGGGGCCAAGCTAATATCAAGGCATTGTTCTGAATGTGAGTGGAAAGATTTTTGTGAAACACATATTTACATGCACATTCGATTCATTTTTCAATTTTCTATTAGAAATACTGAAGCCCTGAAACTAACACATACCCTACTATACTCTGACTAAAAATTCTAATATGATGGTGAAAAATAACCCAAACAGAATAGAAATACAAGCAGTTCCGAGGAGGCTTGGTGTATTGTTACAATTGGTTTTTGCATTATATAGTGTAGGAGTCATAAATCTAGTCAATTTTTTTTGTTGAAATAGTTCTACATGTGTTTTTAAAATTAAAAAATATGTGAATTCCTGTCTCCCTTTCTCTGTAGCCTATTCAGCACATGTATTTTTATATGCACATATAGAATTCTACCTGGTACCACACGTACATACTTGTGAGGTAACTGAATTGGCAGATGCAAATTGTGCTAAAGGATCACTCCTCCTAAATGCTGTTGGAACTGAAAATTCAACCTATGGGTGAGCTTCCTAGTTGAATATCATTATACATTAATCCATGTTCAGTAAAATGAATATTTTTCGATCTGTGGATTATATATATTTCATGATGAATTTTGATTGGCATATATATTGCTACTTTTTTTTCTTTTATTGGTTGCTCAAAACATTACAAATCTCTTGACATATAATATTTCTTACATTAGATTCAAGTGGCTTATGAACTCCCATTTTTAGCCCAAATAGAGATTACAGAATCACATCGGTTACACATCCACATTTTTACATAATGCCCTATTAGTTACTGTTGTATTCTGCTACCTTTCCTATACTCTACTATCTCCCCTCCCCTCCCTTCCTATCTTCTCTTTTTCCCCCATCTACTGTAATTCATTTCACTCCATGTTTATTTTCCCATTCCACTCACAACGATATGTAATTTTGTGTATCAATGAGGGTCTCCCTCCATTACCATGCAATTTCCCTTTTCTCTTACTTACCCTCCCACCTCATGTCTCTGTTTAAAGTTAATCTTTTCTTCCTGCTATTGCTCCCTGCTCTGTTCTTAGTTGCTCTCATTATATCAAAGAAGACATTTGGTATTTATTTTTTAGGGATTGGCTATTTTCACTAAGCATAATCTTCTCCAGTGCCATCCATTTTTCTGCAAATTTTATGATTTTGTCACTTGTTAGTGCTGCGTAATACTTCATAGTGTATAAATGCCACATGTTTTTTATCCATTCATCTATTGAAGGGCATCTGGGTTGGATCCACAGTGTTTCAGTTGTGAATTGTACTGCTATGAAAATCGATGTAGTAGTATCCCTGTATTACTCTCTTTTAAGGTCTTCAGGGAATAGTCCGAGAAGGGCAATAGCTGAGTCAAATTGTGGTTCCATTCTCAGCTTTCCCAGGAATCTCCATACTGCTTTCCAAATTGGCCACACCAGTTTACAGTCCCACCAGCAATGTACAAGAGTATCTTTTACCCCACATCCTTGCCAGCACTTGTTGTTTGACTTCATAATGGCTGCCAATTTACTGGAGTGAGATGGTATCTTAGGGTGATTTCGATTTGAATTTCTCTGACTGCTAGAAATGGTGAGCATTTTTTATGTACTTGTTGATTGATTGTATGTCCTCCTCTGAGAAGTGTCTGTTCAAGTCCTTGACCCATTTTTTTAATTGGGTTATTTGTTATCTTATTGTCTATTCTTTTGAGTTCTTTGTATATTCTGGATATTAGGGCTCTATCTGAAGTGTGAGGAGTAAAAATTTGTTCCCATAATGTATGCTCCTTATTTACCTCTCTTATTCTTTCTCTTGCTGAGAAAAAATTTTCAGTTTAAGTAGTCCCATTTGTTGATTCTTGTTATTAACTCTTGTGCTATGGGTGTCCTATAAAGGAATTTGGAGCCCAACCCCATAATATGTAGATCAGAGCCAACTTTTTCTTCTATCAGACACAGAGTCTCTGATTTGATATCTAGCACCTTGATCCACTATGAGTTAACTTTTGTGCATGGCGACAGAAAGGAATTCAGTATCATTTTGTTGCATATGGATTTCCATTTTTCCCAACACCATTTGTTGAAGATACTATATTTCCTCCATTGCATGCTTTTAGCTCCTTTTTCAAATATAAGATAGTTGTAGCTTTTTGGATTAGTCTCTGTGTCCTCCATTGTGTACCATTGGTCCACCCGCCTGTTTTGGTACCAGTACCATGCTGTTTTTTTTTTTTTGTTGTTGTTGTTTTATTTTGTTTTTTTTTTTTAATTAATTTTATTGTAGGTTGTACAAAACATTACATAGTTCTTGATATATCATATTTCACACTTTGATTCAAATGGGATATGAGCTCCCATTTTTACCCCATATACAGATTGCAGAATCACATCAATTGCACAACCATTGATTTACATATTGCCATTCTGGTGACTGTTGTATTCTTCTGCCTTTCCTATCCTCTACTATCCCCCCTCCCCCTCCCCTCCCCTCTTCTCTCTCTACCCCCTCTACTGTAATTCATTTCTCCCTCTTATATTTTTCCTCCTTTCCCCTCACTTCGTCTTGTATGTAATTTTCTATACCCCTGAGGGTCTCCTTCCATTTACATGCAATTTCCCTTCTCTCTCCCTTTCCCTCCCACCTCTCATCCCTGTTTAATGTTAATCTTCTTCTCATGCTCTTCGTCCCTACTCTGTTCTTAGTTACTCTCCTTATATCAAAGAAGACATTTGGCATTTGTTTTTAAGGGATTGGCTAGCTTCACTTAGCATAACCTGCTCTTATGCCATCCATTTCCCTCCAAATTCTATGATTTTGTCATTTCTTAATGCAGAGTAATACTCCATTGTGTATAAATGCCACATTTTTTTTATCCATTCATCTATTGAAGGGCATCTAGGTTGGTTCCACAGTCTTGCTATTGTGAATTGTGCTGCTATGAACATGGATGTAGCAGTGTCCCTATAGTGTGCTCTTTTTAGGTCTTTAGGGAATAGACCGAGTAGGGGAATAGCTGGATCAAATGGTGGTTCCATTCCAAGCTTTCCAAGAAATCTCCATACTGCTTTCCAAATTGGGCGCACCAATTTGCAGTCCCACCAGTAATGTACAAGAGTACCCTTTTCCCGACATCCTCGCCAGCACTTGTTGTTGTTTGACTTCCTAATGGCTTCCAATCTTACTGGAGTGAGATGGTATCTTAGGGTGGTTTTGATTTGCATTTCTCTGACTGCTAGAGATGGTGAGCATTTTTTCATATACTTGTTGATTGATTGCATGTCCTCCTCTGAGAAATTTCTGTTCAGGTCCTTGGCCCATTTGTTGATTGGGTTATTTGTTATCTCATTGTCTAATTTTTTTAGTTCTTTGTATATTCTGAATATTAGGGCTTTGTCTGAAGTGTGAGGAGTAAAGATTTGTTCCCAGGACGTAGGCTCAATATTTACCTCTCTTATTGTTTCTTTTGCAGAGAAAATCTTTTTAGTTTGAGTAAGTCCCATTTGTTGAATCTAGTTATTAACTCTTGTGCTATGGGTGTCCTATTGAGGAATTTGGAGCCCGACCCCACAGTATGTAGATCATAGCCAACTTTTTCTTCTATCAGACGCCATGTCTCTGATTTGATATCAACTTCCTTGATCCACTTTGAGTTAACTTTTGTGCATGGCGAGAGAAAGGGATTCAGTTTCAATTTGTTGCATATGGATTTCCAGTTTTCGCAACACCATTTGTTGAAGATGCTAGCCTTCTTCCATTGCATGCTTTTAGCCCCTTTATCGAATATAAGATAGTTGTAGTTTTGTGGATTGGTTTCTGTGTCCTCTATTCTGTACCATTGGTCCACCCGCCTGTTTTGGTACCAGTACCATGCTGTTTTTGTTACTATTGCTCTGTAGTATAGTTTGAAGTCTGGTATAGCTATACCGCCTGATTCACACTTCCTGCTTAGCAATGTTTTTGCTATTCTGGGCCTTTTATTTTTCCATATGAATTTCATGATTGCTTTCTCTATTTCTACAAGAAATGCCATTGGGATTTTGATTGGCATTGCATTAAACCTATTGAGAACTTTTGGTAATATGGCCATTTTGATGATGTTAGTTCTACCTATCCATGAACAGGGTATATTTTTCCATCTTCTAAGATCTTCTTCAATTCTCTGTTTAGGGTTCTGTAGTTTTGAATGTATAAGTCTTACACCTCTTTTGTTAGGTTGATTCCCATGTATTTTATTTTTTCTGAGGATATTGTGAATGGGGTGCTTGTCCTCATTTCCATTTCAGAGGATTTGTCGCTGATATACAGGAATGCCTTTGATTTATGCGTGTTGATTTTATATCCGGCCACTTTGCTGAATTCATTTATTAGCTCTAATAGTTTCTTTGTAGACCCTTTTGGCTCTGCTAGGTATAGAATCATGTCATCTGCAAATAGTGATAATTTGAGTTCTTCTTTTCCTATTTTTATGACTTTAATTTCTTTCGTCTAATTGCTCTGGCCAGTGATTCGAGAACTATGTTGAACAGAAGTGGTGAGAGAGGGCATCCCTGTCTTGTTCCAGATTTTGGAGGGAATGCCTTCAGTTTTTCTCCATTCAGAATGATGCTAGCCTGAGGCTTAGCATAGATTGCTTTTACAATATTGAGGTATGTTCCTGTTATCCCTAGTTTTTCTAGAGTTTTGAACATAAAGGGATGCTGTACTTTGTCGAATGCTTTTTCCGCATCTATCGAGATGATCATATGGTTCTTATTTTTAAGCCTATTGATATGGTGAATAACATTAATTGATTTCCGTATATTGAACCAACCTTGCATCCCATGGATAAATCCTACCTGATGATGGTGCACAATTTTTTTGATATGTTTTTGTATCCGGTTCGCCAGAAGTTTATTGAGGATTTTTGCATCTAGGTTCATTAGAGATATTGGTCTGTAGTTTTCTTTCTTTGGAGTGTCTTTGTCTGGTTTAGGAATCAGGGCGATGTTGGCCTCTTAGAATGAATTTGGAAGTTCTCCCTCTTTTTCATTTTCCTGAAATAGCTTGAAAAGTATTGGTGTTAGTTCCTCTTTAAAGGTTTTGTAAAACTCTGCTGTATACCCATCCGGTCCTGGGCTTTTCTTAGTTTTTAGTCTTTTGATGGTTTCTTCTATTTCCTCAATTGATATTGGTCTGTTTAGGTTGTCAATATCCTCCTGACTCAATCTGGGCAAATCATATGACTTAAGAAATTTATTGATGCCTTCACTGTCTTCTATTTTATTGGAGTATAAGGATTCAAAATAATTTCTGATAATCTTCTGTATTTCTGAAGTGTCTGTTGTGATATTGCCTTTTTCATCCCGTATGCTAGTAATTTGAGTTCTCTCTCTTCTTCTCTTCGTTAGCGTGGCTGAGGGTCTGTCAATTTTATTTATTTTTTCAAACAACCAACTTTTAGTTTTGTCAATTTCTTCAATTGTTTCTTTTGTTTCGATTTCATTAATTTCAGCTCTGATTTTAATTATTTCTTGTCTTCTACTTTTTTGCCGTTGTTTTGCTCTTCTTTTTCTAGGACTTTGAGTTGAAGTATTAGATCATTTATTTGTTGTTTTTTTTCTTTTTTTAAGGATTGAACTCCAAGCAATAAATTTTCCTTTTAGAACTGCTTTCAATGTGTCCCATAGATTCCGACATGTTGTGTCTGTGTTTTCATTTATCTCTAAGAATTTTTCAATTTCCTCCTTGATGTCTTCTATAACCCATTGATCATTCAGTAACCTATTTTTCATTCTCCAAGTGATGCATGATTTTTCCTTACTTCTTTTATCGTTGATTTTCAATTTCATTCCATTATGTTCAGATAAGATGCATGGTATTATCTCTACTCCTTTATATTGTCTAAGAGTTGCCCTGTGAAATAATATAAAATCTATTTTTGAGAAGGATCCATGTGCTGCTGAGAAAAAAGTGTAACTGCTTGATCTTGGGTGGTATATTCTATATATGTCAATTAAGTCCAGGTTATTAATTATGTTATTGAGTTCTATAGTTTCCTTATTCAACTTTTCTTTGGAAGATCTATCCAGTGGTGAGAGAGGTGTGTTGAAGTCTCCCTTAATTATTGTATGGTGGTCTATTAGACTCTTGAACTTGAGAAGAGTTTGTTTGATGAACATAGCTGCACCATTGTTTAGGGCATATATATTTATGATTGTGATGTTTTGTTGGTGTATGGTTCCCTTGAGCTGTATGTAGTGTCCCTCTTCATCCCTTTTGATTAACTTTGGCTTGAAATCTATTTTATATGATATGAGTATGGACACTCCTGCTTGTTTCCAAAGTCCATATGAGTGATATGATTTTTCCCAACCTTTCACCTTCAGTCTATGTATGTCTTTTCCTATCAAATGCGTCTCCTGAAGGCAGCATATTGTTGGGTCTTGTTTTGTGATCCATTCTACTAGCCTGTGTCTCTTAATTGGTGAGTTTAAGCCATTAACATTTAGGGTTATTATTGAGATATGGGTTGTTCTTCCAGCGATATTTGTTTATTTATGTTCCTAAACATGGTTTGTTTTCCTCTTTGATTATCCCCAGCCTTTACTGTACTCCCTCCCACTGTTGGTTTTCATTGATATTTTCCATTTCCTCTTCCTGTAATATTTTGCCAAGGATGTTTTGAAGAGATGGTTTTCTAGCTGCAAATTCTTTTCACTTTTGTTTATCGTGGAAGGTTTTAATTTCATCTTCCATACTGAAGCTTAATCTTGCTGGATACACAATTCTTGGTTGGAACCCATTTTCTTTCAGTGTTTGAAATATGTTATTCCAGGATCTTCTAGGTTTCAGAGTCTGTGTTGAAAGATCAGCTGTTATCCTGATTGGTTTACCCCTAAATGTAATCTGCTTCCTTTCTCTTGTAGCTTTTAAAATTCTCTCCTTATTCTGTATGTTGGGCATCTTCATTATAATGTGTTTAGGTGTGGATCTCTTATGATTTTGCACATTCGGCATCCTGTAGGCTTCTAGGATTTGGGATTCTGTCTCATTCTTCAAGTCTGGGAAGTTTTCTCGTATTATTTCATTGAATGGATTGCTCATTCCTTTTGTTTGGACCTCTATACCTTCCTGTATCCCAATGACTCTTAAGTTTGGTCTCTTTATGTTATCCCATATTCTTGAATGTTCTGCTCATGGTTTCTTAACAGCTTTGCTGAGCTGTCTATGTTCTTCTCCAGTTGAAATACTTTGTCTTCATTGTCTGATGTTCTATCTTCTAAGTGTTTTACTCTGTTGGTAGTATTCTCAATTGAGTTTTTAAGTTGGTTTATTGTTTCCTGCATTTCCAGGATTTCTGTTTGTTTGTTTTTTATAACCTGTATAATTGATCTTTTGCTTCTTGGATTTGTTTATGTAATTCATTTTCGAAGTGGTTGAAGTGGTCTTTCATTGTCTGATTTTGCTGTCTAATGTCTTCCTTGAGACTCCAGATTATCTGAAGCATGTATATCCTGAATTCTTTATCTGACATTCCATCTGCTGCAGATATTACCTCTTCTAAAGTTGAGTTGACCTGCATTGCTTGTGGTCCTTTCTTTCCTTTTCTTTTCATACTGATCGCGTTTCTTTCTGCTTGGTGAAACTGTTGTGTTATTGATTTTTCCCCCTATATATTTATATTGCTCTTGTATAGTTGCAAAGTTTCCCTCGCAGGCTTTGGCGGTGGTTCTGCCCCTCCTCCAATTGGGGCAATGTGCCTACCACTCCAGCAGGTCGCTGTGTCTGTACTTTTGGTGGGCCTGTTCTTTCGGTGGTCACAGGTGCGCCTATCTTGCAGGCGTGAGCAGCGGCTCTGCCCCTCCGCTGGCTGCTAGGCCTGTTCTGTCTGTCATTTGCAGGTCTGTCTACCTAACAGGCGCTGGTGGCGGCCCTGCCCCTCATCCAACCGGGGTGATGTGTCAGACGGGCCACTGGGCCTGTTTTGTCAGTGGTCACGGTACCGCCTACCTTGCAGGTGCGTGGGGCAACAGTGCCCCTCCGCAGGTTCTGGGCCTGACCTGCCGGTGGGTCGCAGGTCATTCATTTTTTAGTTCTAGTAGTTTTTGTAGACCCTTTTGTGTCTTCTATGTTTAGAATAATGTCACCCGAAAATAGTGATAATTTACGTTCTTATTTTCCTATTTTTATGCCTTTTATTTATTTAGTCTGTCTAATTGCTCTGGCCAGTGTTTTGAGAACTATATGGAATAGAAGTGGTGAGAGAGGGTATCCCTGTCTTGTTCCAGATTTTAGAGGAAATGCCTTCAATTTTTCTGCATTCATAATGATGCTAGCTGAGGCTTTGCATAGATAGCTTTTACAATGTCGAGGTAATTTCCTGTTATCCCTAGTTTTTCTAATGTTTTGAACATAAAGGGATGCTGTACTTTGTCAAGTGCTTTTTTTGCTTCTAACGAGATGATCATATGGTTCTTATCTTTAAGTCTATTGATGTGGTGAATAACATTTATTGATTTCCGTATATTGAACCATCGTTGCATCCCAGGGATGAATCCTACTTGATCATGTTGCATAATTTTTTTGATGTGCCTTTGTATTCGATTCGCCAGAATTTTATTGAGGATTTTTGCATGTAGGTTCATCAGATATATTGGTCTGTAGTTTTCTTTCTTTGAGGTGTCTTTTTCTGATTTCGGAATCAGCGTGATGTTGGCCTCATAGAATGAATTTGGCAGAGCTCCCTCTTTTTCTCTATCCTGAAATAACTTGAAATGCATTGGTATTAAATCTTCTTTAAATGTTTTGTAAAACTACGCTGTATAGCCATCCGTTCCTGGGCTTTTCTTGGTTGGTAGTCTTTTGATTGCTTCTTCTGTTTCATCCATTGACATTGGTCTGTTTAAATTTTGTGTATCCTCCTGACTCAGTCTGGGCAAATCATATGACTTAAGAAATTTGTTGATGTCTTCACTATATTCTATTTTATTGGAATATAGGTTTTCCAAATAATTTCTAATTGTCTTCTGTATTTCGAAAGCATCTGTTGTAATATAGCCTTTTTCATCCCATATGTTAGTAATTTGAGTTCTCTCTCTTCTTCTCTTCATTAGCATGGCTAAGGGTCTGTCGAACATATATATTTTTTCAAAGAACCACCTTTTAGTTTTGTTACTTTTTTCAATACTTTCTTTTGTTTCAATTTCGTTGATTTCTGCTCTGATTTTAATTATTTCTTGCCTTCTGCTACATTTTCTGTTGTTTTGCTCTTCCTTTTCTAGGGCTTTGAGTTAAAGTGTGAGCTCATTTATTTGTTCGGTTTTACTTTTTTTCAGGAATGACCTCCAGGCAATGAATTTCCCTCTTAAAACTGCTTTCATTGTGTCCCATGGATTCCAATATGTTGCGTCTGTATTTTCATGTATCTCTAAGAATTTTTTGATTTCCTCCTTTATATCTTCTCTAACCCACTGATCATTCAGTAACATATTGTTCATTTTCCATGTGATGTAGGATTTTTCCTTCCTTCTTTTATCATTGATTTCCAGTTTCATTCCATTATGATCAGATAAAATGCATGGTATTATCTCCACACCTTTATATTTACTGAGGGTTGCCCTATGGCATCATATATTGTCTATTTTTGAGAAGGATCCATGTGAGCTGAGAAAAAAAGTATATCCACTTGATGATGGTTGATATATTCTATATATGTTAGTTACATGTAGGTTATTGATGGTGATATTGAGTTCTATACTTTCTTTATTCAACTTTTGTTTGAAGGATCTGTCCAATGATGATAGATGTGTGTTGAAGTCACCCATAATTATTGTGTTGTGGTCTATTTCATTCTGGAGCTTGAGGAGAATTTGTTTCATGAACAACGTAGCACCATTATTTAGTGCATAAATATTGATAATTGTTATGTCTTGTTAGTGAATGGTTCCTTATAACAGTATATAATGTCCTTCCTTATCCCTTTTGATTAACTTAGTCTTGAAGTCGATTTTATTCGATATGAGGATGTCCACCCCTGCTTGTTTATGAGGATAAGTGTGCATGGTGTATTTTCTCCCAACCTTTCACCTTCAGCCTGTGTGTCTTTGCATTTCAGATGTGTCTCCTGGAGGCAACATATTGTTGGATTTGTTTATTTAATCCAAGTTACCAGCCTATGTCGCTTTATTGGAGACTTTAAGCCATTTACATTCAGAGTTACTATTGATGTATGGTTTGTATGCCAGCCATGTTTGATTATTCATATTTTTTTTAATTTAGTTTGTTTCTCCATGACAAGCTTTCACCCTGCCTCTGTCATTACCAAGGTACTTCCCACTGATGGTTTTGGTTGTTGTTTTTCATTTCTTTCTTGTGTAGTGTTTTGCTCAAGACGCTTTGCAATGCTTGTTTTCTGGCTTCAAATTCTTTTAGCTTTTGTTTATCATGAAAGATTCTTATTTCGTTGTTGGACCTGATGGTTAATTATGCTGGATACATAATTCTTGGTTGGCATCCATTGTCTTTCAGTGTTTGATATACATTTTTCCAGGATCTTCTCGCTTTCAGCGTCTGTGATGAAATATCCATTGTTAACCTTATTTGTTTACCACTGAATGTATTCTGCCTCCATTCTCTTGTAGATTTATTATTTTCTCTTTGTTCTGTATATAGGATATCTTCATAACAATGTGTCTTGGCATTGGTCTACTGTGATTTTGTGTGCTCTTGTCCTGTATGCAGCTACAATTTGTATATCCATTTCCTTTTTTATATCTGGAAAGTTTTCTGTAATTATTTCATTCAGCAGTTTTCTCATTCCCTTGGTTTGAGTCTCTGTACCTTCCTCTATCCTGATGACTCGTAAGTGTGTTTTTTTTTATGTTATCCCAAATCTCTAGGATGTTTTTCTTGTGATTTTTTTGTCAGCCTTTCTGAGTTGGCTGGACTCGTTTCAAGATGATATATTTTGTCTTCATTATCTGACCTTTTGGCTTTTACTTGCTCCACTCTGTTAGTGATACTCTCAATGGAGTTCTTAATTTGGTTTATCATTTCCTTCATTTCTAGAATTATTGTTTGATTTTTTTATAATCTCTATCGTCTGATAAAGATGCTTAACTTTTTCTTTTATCTGTTTATGTAATTCATTTTCAATGTTTTCTTTTACTGTTTGGATTTTCTGTCTCGTATCCTCTTTAAGTTTCCATTCCATCTGTCTAAGGTATTCCTTGAATTCTTTATATGACCATTTTTCTGATGACTCTAGGTCCTCCTGAATATTTAGGGTGTCCTTCGTGGTTTGTACTCCTTTTCTTCCTTGCTTGTTTATGCTGCTCATGTTACTTCTTGTTCTGTTTGACTGCTTAGTTACTGTTTACTCTTATAAATTTATTTGATGCTTGGGAGGAAAGATTTTAGAAGGGAAGGGAAAAAGTCACTAAAGAGAATGAGAGTAGGCAGGTAGAATGCAAGGAATGGGAAATAAGAAAATTGAAAAGAAATGAAAAGACAATAGAAAAAATAGAAAATAAAGAAAGAAAATGATTTTTTTAAAAAAATGATTATGATAATATAAAATTAAAATTTTAAAAAATAATAATAACAAAAGAAAAAATTAAAAAAAATTAAAAACATTTTAAAAAAGTTAAAGAACAGCAACAAAAAAATGAAAATAAAAGAAAACAAAAAAAAAACAAAAACAAAAAAAACAAACTAATATAATAATAATAATAATAAATGCAGTCATAGATTGCAATAAACTTTTTTTCCATTAGGTAGAGCTGTGCCCACTGGGCCAAGCTTCTCCTTTCAATAGGTGGGAACAAATCACTGTGCAGCAGCTATTCCTCCCACACTGGGTGGGTGTCCAATCCTGAGTGCCTAGGGCCTTCTTTTGTGTTTCCTCAAGCCAGGCCCCACTCACCTGTGACACTCACCACAATACTGGCTACATGTCAGGTCTGCTGCTCCCAGGAGCCCTGTTTTCATGAACGCCTGGGCACAATCTCCCTGTTTGTCTCCCTCAGACCCTAAGTTTTTAGAGCTTAGGCCTGAGAACCCCCAGCGAATTTGCTTGCACTCCGGAAGCCATGCCCCCGGAAGCTGGAGCAAGAGACTTCAGTTTTCAGCACTGGTGGGAGCGGTGGCCTGGAGGTCTGCACCACGAGTCCCGTGCCACTCCTAATTCCCTCGGTCTGGATATCGCGCTCAAGGGAGAGCTGGGAGGGGCTCTTAAGATTTCCCCACAAGTTCGCAAATTTATAGGAATTTGCTTCACTTTCAATCACTTCCTGCTTCAGGACACATGTATTCTTCCATGTTTCTTGACAGGTCTTTTCATGAGACTTCTTTCAAGACACATGACTTTCAATTTCCATAATCACTTTTGAAGCAAAACTCACATAAACTTTATGATAAATTATAACTCTGATATTACCATTAGATGTATAACTGGTTGGAATTAATGATTGCATACCAATATAGGATTTCTTATATATTTTCAGATAAAAATTCAATCCATTATTTAAAGTGAAAAGAGTTATATTATTTATTCACAGAATGGTCTATTCATGCATTATCTCTATATTCATAGACGCAGTGTACACTTCTTTATACCCCCAATACTAATTTATACGTCTTCAAAATATTGCTCCCTGAAATGTTGGAAGAAATACTCATGTCACCTGATCTACTTATACATTTAATCACAGAAATATTCGGAACACAAAATGCAAAGGTCACACTTATGTTTGTACCAAAGCCTAAAAGGAAAGTAAACATGGATTACTAAAAACATCCATGTCCATGTTGCCTAATGCTGTCAAATGTCAATCCTATTGGTGACTACATATTTGTTTCTTCTTAAGATTATATATTCAAACTCAACCCTACTGAAAATGTCTAATCCTATCCCTCACTTTATACATTGCCTGATTTCATTATGGCTCTATTTCTGTTTCCTAGATATTTTCCCCAGTTCATCATTGTGACTGACTCTTCACATGTGCTGACATTTACATTCACACTCTAATCGATAACCTATTGCTAATAAACTTTTGTTCCTAATCCTATACTCATTCTTTTTGTAAACCTACCGAATATCTTCCTAATCCGACTGACTATCCTTTTTTGACTGGTTGTTCTCATCTACATTCAATCAAGCAAGGTACAAGGTCTTATGCCATTGTATATTGATCTATCTGAGACCTCTGTGCAGAATGCAGTTCAATGCTAAGTATCACAATCAAGGGTCCAATGCCCTTCTGGGCTTCAAATGTTACCTAGATTTCTGGTTTCACACTTATATTTCACATATATATTCAGGTAAATATCGCAGTTTCAAATACCATTATTCATTCTGCAGGATGATTCCTAAACTAAATCCAACATGTTATTGACCCTAAACATACACTGTTCCCTCAATCTAACTTTACAGAAGAGCAGGGACAGAGTTGGTCTTACAATACAGGAATGTAGGGGATCTTCCACCTGCTGAGAACCTCAAAGGTCCATGCAGACATGATCCCTGGAAAAGAGGTAGGCAGCTATGAAAGACCTGAGAGAGCAAAAGTCATCTTCCATGGCAAACAACCTTGTCAGGATGAAGGGGTGTGTCTGAATCAGCCACTTTCTTCTTAATGTAGAGAAGATGGACTAAACAAGGTCTGTGTGGAAAGCTGTTCCCGTGTGTCTATGGTTGATATGCCATTCTAACTTGTGACAGTGTCACAGGAAGTAGGGGCAGCCTCCATCTCATGGGACCCTTGGAAGCAACTATTAGGACAAAGTGTTTGCCAAGGCATTGACCTATTCAGTTCCTGAAGGAAGTGACCTACCTTACTTCTTTGGTGATGGAACTCTCTGAACTTGGGATCCAGGAAGCCAGGCATCCAGAGCCAGTCTCAGTCCCAGTCCAAGTGGGCTCACTTGTTTAGTTTTACTAATGACAGATTCTGTCTTTTTTGGTACCTACTGATGTGAGGATGGCCAAATGCCAGGAGAGCTCTGAAGACGGGCCTTTCCTTAGTAACTAGGTAGTGGCTCACCGCTGGCTCCTAACAACTTCACAGAGTTGGCCAAGGAGACCAGATCTGACACAGTACAGGCCATTTCGGGGGAACATAGTAGGGCCCGCCAGTCAGAGGGCACTCTGGATATTCACAGACTTACTTGGAGAAGGAGGTGCCTTTGTGTTTGTGGGTGTGAGTTTGTGGTTTTGTCTCATTTTCTTAGAATAGGTAGAAAAGCTGGTATGTCTGGTTTGCAGTGGACTGTTTCTAGATAGTCGTTTGACAAGGCAAGTGTTTCTATGTCTGTGTATAACACTGTGTCCGTGGTTGTAGACATTAGAAAAGAGAATGCATCAATGAATGTGTCCTGTCTAGTAGAAAGCTTCCCAGCATTCATCCTGCCCAATTTATGACTGCACTGCAGGTTGCCTTATCGATGGGCAACACCTAATATCTTCCTAAGTTTCAGATTTCTTCCTGAATTCTGACCAATCTGCAGAATAGTCTCATGGTTTTGTGTCCAAGATAGGTACCACCCCAAGCTCTGTCACATGGCCATGTACTGAATAGCTGAAGGTAATGGCGAGCATCTTAGAAAACTCATATATCAGTGTGACCAGGTAAGTCTCAATGGAGAAACCATGTTTTGTGCCTTTTGCTTACCTATTTTTCTGTTTCACTGAATGACTGGAAGGTCTTTGCCTCAGGCCACCCCTTTGTGAAGCATGAAAAAAACAGTTTTCATATGGAAATGATTGGGCATCACCTGTGGCTCTTTGCTTAATTGCTTTGAAAGGGATGTGTCTGAATCAGTCTCTTGGCCCTGTGTGAGGCTGTGGCTTAGATTCTCAGCACCTGATGGATATAAAGAAAGATCCCATGTGTGCATCCAAAACCAAAATGGCAAAATTCAGTCATTGTGGATGATGTCTCTCTCCTTCCTCTATTAGGTTGCAGACAATCATCAAGTGAGTATAGGGATCCTTTGGGTCAAATGAGTTTTTCAAAGCCATGCAGAGGTGCGTGGGTTTTCTCATGATTCCACTTCACATAAAGAATCTAAACCCAACAGTCAGTAGGCCTCAAATTGGAGAAGCAGAGCAGTTGTAATGGCAGGCCTATTTGATCACTCCTGGTTCACAGGTATGGTGTCCAGGCCACCCTGACTTTAGGCAAATGAGGGCCAAGGGAGCTTATTTTGGACACTCTCTTGCACTGTACCCCTCATGGAAATCTCCAGCCAGAGGTTATAATGAGGGTCTATGTGGAAGAAGATGAGGGCCATGTGGGAATGTTTTGGTTTTAATTTTTGTCATTTGTGTGGCAGTTGGAAGGGATGACTGGGTCCACCTCGGCTTGTACTCTGGTGTAATACTCCTTAGAGACTGAGTTGTAGAACTGACCTCAGAGAAGTATTGCCATGGATTGTGTGGGGATGTTAGGAGGCCACGCATGAGAGTCGCCCTTGGAAACTGAGATCTAGGCCAAGGGTGGCTTTCCACAGAACACTGAGAATCTCAGCCAGGATATCACATGATTTTATTCTGAAAAACTTGGCAGCCATAGTTGAGAGTCAAAACACACATGGACCTCACATTGTAGACCTCAATGGTCCTGGCTTCATGTGACCTTTTGGCCACTATTTGGGATGCCTTGCCTGTGATTGTTCTCCAGAGCTTTTATTGAAATGAGCTTCCTTAACATTTAATGGTTCCTGAATGAATTGAAACCCACAGTGACTACAACTTCTTCCTTGAATAATGGCTAGATAAATACCATGAAATTTTTGAAATTTCCATGATGAGGTGGCACTGGAAAACCTTTGGATGTCCTGATGCTGATCATAGTATACCAGACAGTGCCTTGATTGACAGGGTTTCATGAAAATGGTGAAGAACAGAGATGCCAGTTAGTTGTCGCCTGATGATTAGTGGGCCTAGAGCAGTGGTGGACAGATGTGTGACAAAACATCTGTGGTGGGGCCACGTGGATCTGCCATTGGCTTCCAAATGGCTTGTGACTGATATGGTTACAGCCAACAGACCCAATAGGTAAAGGCATCTTGTTATATGGAGAGGTTTCAGGGAAATGTTCAGAATCAGGTTGCTATGATCAAGGGGGCAAGCTATGTGGGATAGAAGCCTGGTTATTGCATTCTCCTGCAAACCCTCACCCACCACACGTGACTAAACTCCCTCCAGCAATGTGTCCCAATTGAACTCCTTTATTTCGTGAAGCAAATACCAAACTCCCAATGCAGCAGCAAGAAACACCACTAAAAGTGGAGGATGAACAAATGTCTTCCCAGTTAACACAGGGAGAAACTTAGCCCCAGTGTCCACAGTTTAGCTACAAAAAAAGAATTCAGCACTGCTGCCACATGTTCAATGAAAAATAAGAAACCATGTCTTACAGGTCACATATATGCAGAACCAGCTTTGATAGTCTCTCTACAAAAGAACTAAATCTCCTGAAAACAACATATATTTCAAGTGACCAACCTCAGAGGCAGTTTCTCAAGAATTCTTTCGGCCAGCAGAGCTCCATGTTTGAGGAGTGTTTACCTTTTGCCTTACTTTTTTGAACTCTGCTACCACCTCCAAGGTTGTGAACTCCTGAGCATATTCCATTCCAGATATGTATTCACAAATTTTCTAACTCTTCTCCTCTAACTGTGTCTTACTTTGGTAAAAGATAATGTCAAGGCATTGTTCTGGATGAGAGTGGGAAGATTTTGGGTAGCACATATTTGCATAGGCATTGGATACATTTTTCAATTTCCCTTCAAAACACTGAATCTCTGACCCTAACCAATTCCCAACTAGACTCTGACTACTAATCCTAATATGATGGAGAAAAATAACAAAAAACAGAAAAGAAGTACAAGCAGTTCAGTGGAGGCAAGGTGTATACTAGGACTTGCCTTTTGCATAATATAGGATAGGAGTTATAAATCTTGCAAATTTTTTTTTGAAATAGTTCTCCATGAGTTTTTAAAGTTAACAAATATGTGAATTCCTTTCTCCCTTTCTCTGTAGCCTATTAAGCACATGTATTTTTATATGCACATATAGATTTCTACCTGGTACCACACGTATATTCTTGTGAGGTGTTTGACTTGGCAGATACAAATTGTGAGAAGAGATCACTCCTCGTAAATGCTTTTGGAACTGAAATTTCAAACTATGGGTGAACTTTCTAGTTGAACAACATTATACATAAATCCATGTTCAGTATAATGAATATTTTTGGATCTGTGTATGATATATATTTCATGATGAATTTTGATTGGCATATATATTGCTAGTTTTTAATGTCTCTCTCTCTCTGTATATATATATATATATATATATATATATATATATATATATATATATATATATATATACTCTCCAGATTTTTCAAAATATGTAATATATGTGACTTATTATACACTCCCTAAATTCATTCATATTCATTTATGTGGATTTATAATCAACTTTTCACAAGATTATTTTCTAAAATATTCATCCACCTGAATTTCATATTTGTTTCCTATTACTGACAACTAACTTCAGTGAATGGTGTATACAAATCCTAATATTTCTACAGTAACTGACCCAGTTTAACATCAACACAAGCAGATTCCTATGGGACATGATATATATTTTGACATTCATATTTATTCAACAATGGGACATTATTATTTCTTCAGTTTATGCACATCATAGTATATATATTTCATCCAAAATTTCAAAAATATATAGGAATTTGTTTCACTTTCAATCACCTCCTGCTTCTGAACACATGTATTCCTCCATGTTGCTTTACGGGTCTTTTCATGAGACTTCTTTCCAAACACATTATTTTCAATTTCCAAAATCAATTTTGAAGCGAAACTCACACACTCTTCATGAAAATCCTAATACTAATATTATCATTGATGTATAACTGGTTGTAATGAATGTCTGTATATCAATATTTGATGTCCTGTATATTTTCAGATATCAATTCAATTCATTATTTATAGTGGAATGAGTACATGTTTTATTCAGAGTATGTTCTATTCATGCATTATCTGTATATTCATAGAAACAGGGTACACCTCTTTGTACCCCCAATACTAATTTATACGTCTTCAAAATATTGCTCCCAGATATGGTGGAAGATATACTCATGTCACCTGATCTACATATATATTTTATCACAGTAATATTATGGACACAAAATGCAAAGGTTACACTTATGATTGTACCAAAGCCTAAATGGAAAGTGAGCATGGATTAGTAATAACATCCATGTCCAGGTTGCCTAATGCTCTCAAATGTCAATCCAATTTGTGACTACATATTTGTTTCTTGCTAAGATTATATATTCAACCTCAACCCTGTTGAAAATGTCTAATCCTATAACTCACATTATACTTTGCCTGATTTCCTTTTGTCTCAATTGATATTTACTTTCATACATATTTTCCCCAGTTCATCATTGTGAATGACTCTTCACATGTGCTGACATTTACATTCACTCTCTACCCGAAACCCTATTGCTAAAAAACTTTTGGTCCAAATCCTATACTCACTCTTCTTTCTAAACCTTCTGACTATCTTCCTAATCCTACCGATTATCCCTTTTTGACTGCATGTTCTCTTCAACATTCAATCATCCAAGGTAAAGGTCCCATGCCATTGTATAGCGATTAATCAGAGACATCTGTGCAGAACATAATTCAAAGCTAAGTATCCTACCCAAGGGCCCAATACACTTCTGGGCTTCAAAACTTACATAGATTTGGGTTTTCAAACTTATATTTCACCTTTATATTCTTTTAAATATCGCAGGTTCCCAATAACATTATTCATCCCGCAGAATGATTCCTAACCGAAATCGAACCTGTTATTAACCCTAACCATACGCTGTTCCCTCAATCTAACTTTACAGAGGAGCAGGGACAGAGTTGGTCTTACAATACAGGAATGTAGGGGATCTTCCACCTGCTGAGAACCTCAAAGGTCAATGCAGAAATGATCCTTGGAGAAGTTGTAGGCAGCTATGTAGTACCAAAGAGAACAAAAGTCTTCTGACATGGTAAAGAACCTGGACAGGATGAAAGGATGTGTCTGAATCAGCCTCTCTCTTCTTAATGTAGAGAAGATGGACCAAAGCATGCCTGTATGGAGAGAAGTTCCCCGGTGCATATGGTTGATATACCATTCTAACTTGTGACAATGTCACAGAAAGTAGGAACAGCCTCCATCTCATGGGACCCTTGGCAGCAACTGCTAGGACAAAGTGGTTGCCAAGGCAGTGACCTCATTCATTTCATGAAGAAAGTGACTTCACCTAACTTACTTGGTGATGGAAATCTCTGAACTTGGGATCAAGGAAGCCAGGCATCCAGAGCCAGTCCCAGTCACAGTCCCAGTGGGATCACATGTTTGGTTTTACCAAGGGCAGAGAGTCTTTTTTTGGTACCTACTGATGTGAGAATGGCCAAATGCCAGGACAGCGATGAAGAGGGTCCTTTCCTAAGAAAGCAGGTAGTTGGTCATCGCTGGTTCCTGACAACTTCACAGATTTGGCCACGGAGACCAGATCTGAGACAGGGCAGGCCAGTTCGGGGTAACAATATGGTCCACAGACAGAGGACACTCCCGATAATCACAGACATATTGGGGGAAGGAAGTGCCTTTGTGGGTGTGGGTGTGAGTTTGTGGTTTTGTCTCATGTTCTGAGAATAGGTAGGAAAGGCGGTTTGTTTGGTTTGGAGTGGACTGTTTCTAAAAAGTCGTTTGAAAAGGTGAGTGTTTCTATATCTGTGTATCTCACTGTGTCCGTGGTTGTAGACCTGAGAAAAGAGAATGCATCAATGGATATGTCCTGTCTAGAAGAAAGTTTTCCAGCATTCATCCTACCCAATTTATGACTGGACTGCAGGTTGCCTTATGGATGGGCCACCCCTACTATCATCCTAAGTTCCTGTTTTCTTTCTAAATTTTGGCCACTACCCAGAATAGGCTCATGGTTTTGTGTCCAAGATATGTAACACCTCCAAGCTCTGTGACATGGCCATGTACTGGATAGCTGAACGGAATGGCGAGCATCTCAGGAAACTCAGATATCAGTGTGACCAGGAAAGTCTCAGTGGAGAAACACTGTTTTGGGCCTTCTGCTTACCTATTTTTCTGTTGCCCTGAATGTCAGGAAGGTCCTTACCTCAGGCCACTCCTTTTTGAAGCCTGAAGTAAACAGTTTTTAAATGCAAATGAATGGGCATCACCTGTGGTGCTTTGCTTAATTGCTTTCCAAAGGGATGTGTCTGAATCAGCCGCTTGGCTCTGGGTCAGGCTATGGATTAGATTCTCAGCACCTGATGGATATAAAGAAAGTTCCCATGTGTGTATTGAAAACAAAAATGGTAAAAATATCAGTCATTGTGCATGAAGTTTCCTGACTTCCTCTGTTAGGTTCCTGACCTCCATCAAGTGAGAATAGGATCCTCTGGGTCAAATGAGTTCTTTGAACTCCTGCACAAGTGCTTGGGTTCTCCCATGATGCCAAATCACATAAAGAATCTATACCTGACAGTCAGTAGCCCTCAAATTGGAGAAGCAGAGCAGTATTAAAGGCAGGCCTATTTGATCACTCCTGGTTTACAGGAAGGGTGTCAAGGCCACGCTCACTTTAGGCAAATGACGGGCAAGGGTGCATATTTTGGACATTGTCTTGGGCTGCGCTCCTAATGGAAACCTCCAGCAAGAGTTTATGATGAGTGTCTATATGGAAGAAGATGAGGGTCATGTGGGAAAGTTTTGGTTTCAATTGTGGTCATTCGTGTGGCGGTTGGAAGAGATGACTGGGTCCACATGGGCTTGAACTCTGGTGTGATTCTCCTTCGAGACTGAGTTCTGGAACTGACCTCAGAGAAGTATTGCCATTAATTGTGTTGGGATTGTAGGAGGACACGCATGAGAGTCACCCTTGAAACCTGAGATTGGGCCCTGGGTGGCTTTCCACAGAGCACTGAGAATCTCAGCCAGGATATCACATGATTTTATTCTGAAAGACTTGGCAGCTATAGTTAAGAGTCAAAACACACATGGACCTCACATTTCAGACCTCAATGGGCCTGTCTGCATGTGACATTTTGACCACTCTTTGGGAAGCCTTGCCTGTGAGAGATCTCCAGAGCTTTCATTAAAATGAGCTTCCTCACCATTTCATGGTTCTTGGATGAATGGAAACCCCAAAGTGCCTCCAACTTCATTCTTGAACAATGGATAGATAAATACCATGAAATTTTTGAAATTCCCAATGACCAGGTGGCACTGGAGAACCATTGGATGTCCTATTGCTGCTCATGAGTGTACAAGACAGTGCCTTGATTGACTGGATTTCTTGACAATGGTGTAGAACAGAGATGCCAGTAAGTTGGAGCCTGATGAGTAGTGAGCCTAGAGCAGTGGTGTGCAGTTGTCTGATAATATATTTGTGGTGTGGCCATGTGGGTGTGTCATTGGCTTCCAAATGGCTTGTGACTGATTTGGTGCAGCCAGCAGAAAATTATATGAAAAGGCATCTGGTTATATGGACAGGTTTCAGGGCAATGTTCAGAATTAGGTTGCTATGGTCAAGGGAGCAAGCAATGTGGGATAGAAGCCTGGTTGGTGCATTCTCCTGAAGACCCTGACCCACCACACCTTACAGGACTCCCACCAGCACTGTGACCCATTTGAAATCCTTGTATGTTGTGAAGCAAATACAAAACACCCAGTGCAGCTGCAAGAAACACCACGAAAATTGGAGGATGACCAAATGGCTTCAAAGTCCACACAGGGAGACACTTAGCCCCCAGTGGCCACAGTTTATCTACAAAGAGAGAATTCATCACTGCTTCCTCATGTTCATTAGAAAATAAGAAACCATATCCTCCAGGTCACATAGATGCAGACCCAGCTTTGATGGTCTCCGTACACAGGGAGCTAAAGCTCCTGACAACAACGTATACTTCAAGTGCCCAACCTCAGAGGCAGTTTCTCAAGAAGTCTTAATGCCAGCATAGCTCCATGTTTGTGGAGTGTTTACACTGTCCCTTACATTTGGAAACTCCTCTATCACCTCCTGAACATTTTCCATTCCAGGTATGTATTCACAGATTTTCTAACTCTTCTTCTCTAATTCTGTCTTACTAGGGGCGAAGATATTGTCAAGGCATTGTTCTGGATGAAAGTGGAAATTTTTTGTAGCACATATTTGCATACACATTGGATTCATTTTCCTATTTTCCATTTGAAATACTTAATAACTGACACTAACCCATACCCTAATAGACTCTTACTACTAATCCTAATATGATAGAGTAAAATAACCCAAACAGAATAGAAATACAAACATTTCAGAGGAGGCATGGTGTATAGTTAGACTTGGCTTTTGCATGATAAAGTGTAGGTGTTATAAATCTAGTTAATTTTTAATTGAAATAGTTCCATGTGTACTTAAAGTTAACAAATATGTGAATTCCTGTCACCCTTTCTCTGTAGCCTATTCAGCACATGTATTTTTATATGCACATATAGAATTCTACCTGGTACCACAGGTACATTCTTGTGAGGTGGCTGACTTGGCAGATAGAAATTGTGAGAATAGATCACTCCGCCTAAACGCTGTTGAAACTGAAATTTCAAACTATGGGTGAGCTTCCTAGTTGAACAACATTATACATAAATCCATGTTCAGTAAAATGAATATTTTTGGATCTGTGGATGATATATATTTCATGGTGAATTTCGATTGGCATATGTATTGCTAATTTTTAATGTCTGTGTGTGTGTGTGTGTGTGTGTGTGTGTGTATATATATATATATATATATATATATATATATATATATATATATACACTCTAAATTTTTTTAAAATATAAAATATATGTGTCTTATTATAAACTCCCTAAATTCATTCATATTCATGTATGTGGATTTAGAGTTAACATTTCACAAGATTATTCACGGAAATATTCATCCACCTGAAATACATATTTTTTTCCTAGAATTGAAAACTAACTTCAGTGAATGGTGGATACAAATCCTAATATTTCTACAATAATTGATCCAGTTTCTCATCAATGCAAGTAGATTCGTATGGGACATGATGTGTATTTTGATGTTCATTCTTATTCACCACTGGTATGTTACAATTTCTTCAGTTTATGCACATTATAGGATATATATTTCATCCATACGTTAGCAAAATTATAGGCATTTGTTTCACTTTCAATCATTTTCTGCTTTAGAACACATGTAATCCTCCATGTTTCTTGACTGGTTTGTTTATGAGACTTCATTCCAAACATATTATTTTCGATTTCCATAATCATATTTGAAGCAAAACTCACACACCCTTCATGATAAACTATAATCATAATATTACTATTAGATGTATAACTGGTTGGAATGAATGTTTGTATATCAATATAAGATTTCTTATATATTTTCAGATATCAAATAAATCCATTATTTAAAGTGGAACCAGTTATATTATTTATTCACACTATTGTCTATTCATGCATTGTCTCTATATTCATAGACACAGGGTACACCTCTTTGTAAACCCAATACTAATTTATACGTCTTCAAAATTTTGCTCCCAGTAATGGTGGAAGAAATACTCATGATATCTGATCTACATATACATTTTATCACAGTAATATTCTGGACAGAAAAAGAAAAGGTCACACTTATGTTTGCACCAAAGCCTAAATGTAAAGTGAACATGGATTACTAAAACCATCCATGTCAAGTTTGGCTAATGCTCTCAAAAGTCAATCCTATTTGTGACAACATATTTGTTTCTTGCTAAGTTTATATATTCAAACTCAACCCTGTTGAAAATATCTAATCCTATCTCTCACTTTATACTTTTCCTGGTTTCATAATGTCTCTATTTATATCAGCTTTCCTACATACTTTCCACAGTTCATCATTGTGACTGACTCTTCAATTGTGCTGACATTTACATTCACACTCTAATCCAAACCCTATTGCTAAGGAACTTTTTTTCCAAATCCTATACTCACTCTTCTTCTTAAACCTACTGACTATCTTCCTAATCCTACCCATTATCCCTTTTTGACTGGATGTTCTCTTATACATTCAATAATACAAGGTACAGTGTCTAATGCCATTGTATATCGATCTATCTCAGACATCTGTGCAGAACATAATTCAACGCTAAGTATCACAATCAAGGGCCCATCCCCATTCTGCGCTTCAAATCTTATTTAGATTTCTGTTTTCATACATATGTTTCACCTATATATACTTATAAATGTCGCAGGTTCCCAGTACCATTATTCATCCAGCAGAATGATTCCTAATTCAAATTGAACATATTATTAACCCTAACCATACACTGTTCCCTCAATCTAACTTTACAGAAGAGCAGGGACAGAGTTGGTCTTACAATACAGGAATATAGGGGATCTTCCACCTCCTGAGAACCTCAAGGTCCATGCAGAAATGATCCCTGGAGAAGATGTAAACAACTATGAAGGACCTGAGAGAGCAAAAGTCAGCATCCATGGCAAACAACCTGGTCAGGATGAAAGGTTGTTTATGAATCAGCCTCTCTCTTCTTATTGTAGAGAAGATGGACCAAACCAGGTTGGTGTGGAGAGCTGTTCCTAGGTGCCTATGGTTGATATACCATTCTACCTTGTGAAAGTGTCACAGAAAGTAGGGGCAGCCTCCATCTCATGGTCGCCTTGGAAGCAACTGTTAGGACAAAGTGGTTACCAAGGCAGTGATCTGATTCAGTTCCTTAAGGAAGTGACCTCACCTCACTTCTTTGTTGATGGAACTCTCTGAACTTGGAATCCAAGAAGCCAGGCACCAAGAGGCAGTCCCAATCCCAGTGGTCTCACTTGTATGGATTTACCAAGGACAGAGTCAGTCATTCTTGGTACCTACTGATGTGAGGACAGCCAAAACCAGGAAAGCTCTGAAGAGGGGCTTTTTCTGAGAAAGTAGGTAGTGGCTCACTGCTGGCTCCTGACAACTTCACAGAGTTGGCCAAGGAGACCAGATCTGAGACAGGACAGGCCATTTCATTGGAACATAGTATGGCCCACCAGTCAGAGGACACTCCGGATAGTCACAGACCTACTTGGGGGAAGGATGTGTCTTTGTGGGAGTGGGTGTGGGTTTGTGGTTTTGTCTCATATTCTGAGAATAGGTAGGAATGGCGGTTTGTTTGGTTTGGAGGGAACTGTTTCTAGTAAGTCATTTGACAAGGCGAGTGTTTCTATGTCTGTTTATACCACTGTGTCCCTGGTTGTAGACATTAGAAAAGAAAATGCATCAATGGGTGAGTCCTGTCTAGTAGAAAGCTTCTCAGCTTTCATCCTGCCCAATTCATGAATGGACTGCGGCTTGACTTATCAATGGGGAACACCTGCTAACTTCTTAAGTTCCTGTTTTCTTCCTGAATTGTGTGCACTCTCCAGAATAGGCTCATGGTTTTGTGTCCATGATATGTACCTCCTCAAATCTCTGTGACATGGCCATGTACTGGATAGCTGAAGGGAATGGCGAGCATCTCAGAAAGCTCAGATATCAGTGTGACCAGGAATGCCTCAGTGGAAAAACCCTGCTTTGGACATTTTGCTTACCTATTCTTCTGTTGCCCTGAAAGTCAGGAAGGTCTTTGCATCAGGTGTGTCATGTGGGAGTGTTTTGGTTTTAATTGTGGTCATTTTTGTGGCCGTTGGAAGAGATGACTATGTCCACCTGGGCTTGAACACTTATGTGATTCCCCTTAGAGACTGAGTTCTGGAACTGACCTCAAAGAAGGATTGCCATGTATTGTGTTGGGATTTTAGGAGGCCACACATGAGAGTCGCACTTGGAAACTGAGATCTAGGCCCAGGGAGGCTTTCGGAAGAGCACTGGAAATTTCAGGAAGGACATCACATGATTTTATTCTTAAAGACTTGGCAGCCATCGTTGCAAGTCAAAACACACATGGACCTCACATTGTAGACCTCAAATTCCTGGCTTAATGTGACCTTTTAGCCTGTCTTTGGGAAGCCTTGCCTGTTAGAATTCTCCAGAGCTTTTATTGAAATGAGCTTCTTCTCCATTTTATGGTTCCTGAATGAATTGAAACCCACAGTGCCTTCAACTTCATCCATGAAAAATGCCTAGATAAATATCATTAAAGTTTGGAAATTCCTATCACCTGGTGGCACTGGAGAACCTTTGGGTGTCCTATTGCTCATCATGAGTGTACCAGACAGTGCCTTGATTGACTGGGTTTCATGAAAATGGTATAGAACAGAGATGCCAGTAACTTGGAGCCTGATGAGTAGTCGGCCTAGAGCAGTGGTGTGCAGGTGTGTGTTAAAACATCTGTGGTGGGGTGATGTGGATATGCCATTGGCTTCCAAATGCCTTGTGACTGATATGGTGCAGCCCCCATACCCTTGTATGTAAAGGCATCTTGTTATATGGAGAGGTTGCAGGGCAATGTTTAGAATCAGATTGCTATGATCAAGGGGGCAAGCTATGTGGGATATAAACCAGGTTGGTGCATTCTCCTGCAGACCCTTACCCACCACACGTGACAGAACTCCCTCCATCACTGTGTCCCAGTTGAACTTCTCGTATTTTGTGAAGCAAATACCAAACTCCCAGTGCAGCTGCAAGAGACACCACGAAAATTGGAGGATGACCAAATGGCTTCACAGTCCACACTAGAAGACACTTAGCCCCCAGTGGCAACAGTTTACCTATAAAGAGAGAATTCAGCCCTGCTGCCTCATGTTCATAAGAAAAAAAGAAACCATGTCCTCCAGGTCATATAGATGCAGACCCAGCTTTGATGGTCTCACTACAAAGGAAGCTAAAGCTCCTGTCATCAACATATATTTCAGGTGCCCAACCTCAGAGGCAGTTTTTCAAAAAGTCTTTAGGCCAGCAGAGCTCCATGTTTTTGGAGTTTTTACCCTGTCCCTTACTTTTTGAAACTTCTCTACAACCTCGAAGGTTGTGAACTCCTGAGCATTTTTCATTACCGATATGTATTCACAGATTTTCTAACTCTTCTCCTCTAATTGTGTCTTACTTGGGGTGAAGGAAATGTCAAGGCATTGTTCTGAATGAGAGTTGGAAGATTTTTGGGTAGCACATATTTGCCTACACATTGGATTCATTTTCCAATTTTCCATTCGAAATACTGAATCCCTGACTGTCAAGGGTAGAAGGAATTCTTTTTCAAAGAACAGCCTGACACTTACAAGAAACAGCCACCAGGAGCCATCCTGTCTGGAAGACATCCTGTAGCCATATGTGTCCCTGAGACATCCTGTGGCCATCTTTCGTCCAGAAACATCCTGAAGTTATCTCACCTTGTGAAGACATCCAGGAACTGCCGATAAGAGAGTTTTCCCAAATCCAGCATTTTAATACCCATGTGTGAACAATAAAATTTTGCAGCTTGATCAGAACTCCTGTGTTGCTCTCATCTCTCGTGTCTCTTGTCCCTTCATTCCTCCCCATCTAGGTTCGCTGCCCATGTTGATGTGTCCTGCCGGCCGGGACATCTGGCGCCCACCGACTGGGGCTCAAGCCAATGACTGAGGGGGAACCCCTTCCTCCTGGAAGACTTGGTCAAGAGGAGCCCGCGATCGTCTCAGCAGACAACACCTGAAGACATATCCAGGAGGAGGGTGGGAATGATGCACGGTGAGTGACCCACCATGTGACAAGCAGTATCGTCACATGATTTGTTTATTTCAGGCCTCAAGGAGTTCTTCAAGACATGGGGGGCACATATTAAGAAAAAGGACTTAAATTTTTTTTTTCACACATAGGAGCATTGTGTCCATGGTTTCCTCTTGAAGGGACCATTGATGGCAAAAATGGCTTAGAGTAGGAGACTGTTTAAAAGATTATTATGAATCCTTTGGCCCAGAAAAAATGCCAGTTCCCACCTTTTCTTACTGGAACTTAATTAATGAAATTCTTAAAAGTTTTCGCTTTGACAATGGTACCTTACAACTTGTCAGGATTGGGGAAGAGATTATGCAAAAGACCTCTCGTCCCTCCTCTGCATGCCCATCATTAGTATAGACATAGACCCTTCTCAGTCTTCCCAGGACCCTGAGAACCTTCCTGGTCCCCCTAAAAATACGACCCTTATTAATAAGGCTCCAATGATTAAAAACCACCTTTATCCAGTGTTAAATCCCAGAGACACATTGACCCCTGGGAAGGACGCTATCTTGGAGAAGGAAGCAGCTCTCTACCATTCAGAAGACCCGCAACCTCTCAGGACCCTGCCACAGCCTACAGGATTTACACATCCACCTCCCTCCTATATCCCTCCTGCCTTTTGTGCTCTGGCCCTTCAGGGGCCAAGTGCCCCCCCCCAGATATTTTTTCCCTACTTCCCCTACCTAACCTCGCTCCCTTGCCAGCATCCTTCCAACATAGACGGGAAGAGATGCAACTTTTAAAATAATTAAATTCCCTTGACTCTGAGCTCTCTTCATTAGCCTTAGCTATGGAGTCAATGCAAGCTGGCCCACAGCGGTCTAATACAAAGTCGAAGCCACTCCATTGGCCTGTTCTCACCTTCCCAGTCACCACCAGTCAGATAGATAAGCCTGCCCAGGCTGCGGTCAAAGACTTCGATGAGGAACAAGAGGAGGAAGCGGGGGAAATGGATCAAGGAGATCAGGACTCAGAGGATGAGGAGTTCACCCCTGGGCAGGAAGGAACCCAGAGTCTACAAAAAATTAAGCCTATGTTTTCTTGAAAAACTTAATAAGGCTTGTGCTCACTATGGCCCCACTGTGCCCTACACGTTGGCTTTATTAGAAATCCACAGCGCACAATGGCTTACTCCCAATGATTGGAAATTTTTAGACCAAGCTACCTTCAGTGCCGGAGACTTCCTGTTATGGAATGCAGATTTCGAAGACAATGTCGGGAAACTGCTCAAATAATTTTAACTAAGGCCTCCTCTGAATCTGGGACTTAAGTTTAGCTAGTGGGCAATGCGCCTTTTGACACTAAAAATAACAGGCATGTTTCCCTCCTGGACTCTTGGCGCAGACTCAGATGGCTGGTTTTCCTGCTTGGTGACCCCTCCCTCAAAAGGCCTTGGCTACCAATTCCCTGGCAAAAATTTGACAAGTGCCCCATGAGCCTTATAGGTAGTTTGTTCCCCGGCTTAACCTAGCTGCGGAATGCTTGCATGAACCAAGCGAAGGTGAAAGCACCTATGTAAAACATCTTGCCTTTGAAAATGCCAACCCAGCATGTCAGGATGTTCTTCAACCACATAAGGATAAAGGGAAACTTTCTGAATTTATTAGACTCTGTGCAGGCGTGGGTGCAGCCCATGCCATGCGTCTCGCTTTAGGGGCCGCCTTTACCAAGGCGTTTCACAATCCTGGCTCACGTACTTGCTTTACTTGTAAACAACCTGGCCATTTTGCATGTGGGTGTCCGTCAGGCAAACAAAGCCTAGGAATAGCGTCTCCTCAAACTGGGGCTTAACCGCCCCCAGCTACCCTTTTCCATAGAAGTGGTAAAGGTCATCACTGGGGCAGTGAGTGTAGATCTAAGACAAATGCTCTCAGACAGCCTATTTCTTCCTGCTTCTCGGGAAACTCCCTGCGGGGCCAGCCCCTGGCCACAACATCCCCCAGGACAAACACAGGAGCAATAAGGTTTGTTCCCTCCCAAACTCCCAACCTACCACAAAATCCTTCTCCACATTTGCCTCCCTCCAACTAGCCACCCCAGGCAGCGCAAAATTGGACCTCTGTGCCACCACAGTTACAATATTAGACTCAATGCAAGGGCCCCAGATAATACCCACTGGAATTATGGGTCCCCCTCCATATCATACATGTGCCCTTATTCTTGGAAGAGCCTACACTACCATACAAGGTGTTCAGGTCTTCGCTGGCATTAATGATAATGATTTCACTGAAGAAATAAAAATACTGGCCACTGCTATTAATGGAGTTGCCACCATCCCAGCAGGAACAAGACTTGCACAATTAATTCTCCTTCCCTTGGATTCAGGAGGCATTTCCACCACCCAAACCTACCTCGGGGGGCTGCCTTCTTAGGCTTCTCTGATGTGTATTGGGTTCAACCCATTTCTCACAATAGACCCACCCTTACCTTACTTACTGAAGGAAAGGAATTCCAAGGAGTTCTAGATATTGGAGCTGATGCCACAATTATTTCTCAAAAATACTAGCCATCAGGTTGGCCCCTCACTCCATCCTTGACTGACCTTAAAGGGATAGGAAAATAAAAAAATCCTCTGGTCAGCTCAAGGTCTATTAGCTGCACTGATAAAGATGGTAATAAGTCAACTGTCACTCCTTTCGTTGATTCTGACCTCCCTGTTAACGTATAGGGTGGAGATATTTTGAGTCATTGGAAGTTATTCTCGCCAGTCCCAATTCCATGGTGACTCATCAAATGCTTCCTATGAATTTTGTTCCTGGTACAGGCCTTGGGATACTGAAACAAGGACTGGTGGAGGCTATACAACCCATAAAAAAAACAAATACATGTGGACTTGTGTATTCAGATTTTTAGTGTCGGTCCCTGACCCTCCTGTACCCCATGAAGATAAAATTATTTGGGAGACTCAGACTCCTGTGTTGGTGGATCAGTGGCCCCTTACCCTCTGCCTCCACGTTAGTGCTGGAACAGCTGGCAGCCGGCCATGTAAAGCCCTCAACCTCACCATGGATTACTCCTATTTTTATTATCAAGAAAAAATCAGGCAAGTGGCGCCTTTTACAATATTTGTGTGCCATTAATAAAGTTATGTGCCCGATGGGAGCACTACAGCCAGGCATTCCCACACCAGTGGCGATTCCAAAAACCTATTGTAAAATGGTTATTGACTTAAAAGATTGCTTTTTTACCATTCCTTTACATCCTGAGGATAGACCCTATTTTGCCTTTAGTCTCCCTTGCATTAATTTTCTGGGCCCTATGCAGAGATTTCAATGGAAGGTTCTTCCCCAAGGTATGGCCAACAGCCCTAGTCTTTGCCAAAAATACGTTGCTCAAGCAGTAGACCCTGTGAGAGAGCGATGACCACAAAATTATATTTTACATTATATGGATGATTTGTTAATTGCTGCACCTAATACCCATGACCTTAATAATTGTTACTTGGACTTTTACAAAACCTCACTACCTTGGGACTACAGATAGCTCCAGATAAGTTTCAAACACAGGACCCTTATACCTATTTGGGCCTTAAACTTCAAGATAATCAGATCCAAATTCCTAAAATACAACTATGTGTGGACCATATTCACACACTTAATGATTTTCAAATATTACTGGGGGATATTCAATTGCTAGGAACATATTTAAAATTACCCACTTGTGTACTTTTGCCCCTTAATGATATTTTGATAGGTGATTCCCACCCCTCCTCCCCTCAAAAGCTTACTCCCGAGGCATGACATGCATTAAACCAAGCCACAGAAGCCATTGCCCAAAAGTTTGTTACACAAATTTCTTATAACCTTCCTCTGGTTCTGGTTATTTTCCACACTCCTCATACACCCACAGGAATATTTTGGCAGCGAGATCCACATTTTGAAAATAAAGGCTGCCCCTTGCTTTTGGTCCTTGTACCCACCACATCCTCCAAGGTTATTACTGTTTATCTTGCTCAGGTAGCTTCTCTTATTTTTAAAGGTCGTTTGCTTTCTCGACAACATTTTGGCAAAGACCCTGATAATATTTTAATTCCATATACTAAGGACCAAACCTTTACTACAATTTTTACTACAGACATGGATGAATGGGATATTGCCCTATCAGGCTTTTTGGGAACAATTCATAACCATATCCCCAATGACCCCCTTTTAAATTTTGTCCAGTTACATCCATTTATTTTTCCCAAAATTACTCAAAAGGCTCCCATTCCTCAAGCCCTTACCTTTTTTACAGACGGTTCCAGTAATGGCCGTGCAGTCTTTGTTGTCAATAACAAGCTTACCACCTTTGATACTGTCTATCAGTCAGCTCAGTTTGTGGAATTGTTCGCCATAACACAAGTTTTTATAAAGTTTTTTGATAATCTTGTTAATATTTATACAGACAGTGCCTACATTGCTCATTCTGTGCCCCTTCTGGAGATTTCACCCACCATTAAGGCTTCTTCCAATTCCCCCTTTCTGTTTCACCAGCTTCAGCAGCTAATTCAGTCCAGAAAACATCCATTTTCCTTAGGACACATCATGACACACTCTGACCTTCTGAGCCCTCTAACACAAGGTAATGCCCAAGCTGATGCAGCAACACGTTCCATCTTTCCAATTTTTGTTGGCTCCATTCAAAAGGCCATGGAGTTACACAATCTTCACCATCTAAATTCCCAGAACCATCGATTACTTTGGAAAATTACCAGGCAACATGCATGAGAAATAGTAAAAGCATGCCCTGCTTTCACTGTCTCCCTCCCCATTCAACACTTGGGAGTTAACCCCCGAGGATTACTGCCCAATCAGATTTAGCAAATGGATGTTATTCATTTTCCTGAATTTTGAAAAACCAAATATATATACGTTTCTATAGAGACCTTCAGCGGCTTTATTTTTGAATCACCACATTCTTGAGAGGCTACCAAAGATGTCCTTTCTCATCTTGTTTCAGCCTTTTTCGTAATGTGTAAACCAATAAATATTAAAACAGATAAATGTCCTGCATATACCAGTGCCAAGTTTAAACAGTTTTGTGCTACCTTGCAATTTTGTCATACTACTGAAATTCCATACAACACTCAGGGCCAAGGCATGTGGAACTTGCCCAGCTTACCTTAAAGACTTGGCTATCCCGTCTTTAGGCTTCCGCCCTTGTATTTACCACTCCCAGGGATCGCCTTAACCATGCATTATTTGCCTTTATTTTTCTTACCCTAGACAGTGAAGGCCATTTGGCCACAGACAGACACTGGCATCCTTCATCCAATTCTGTTCGCACACCTGTTATGTGGTGCAATCCCATTACAAATAAATGAAAATGCCCACATCCTATCCTCATCAGGGGATGAGGCTCAGCTTGTGTTTTGGACCAAGAGCAAGCATCCCCAAGATGGTTACCAGAATGCCTGGTTAAACATGTAAATTACTTACCTCAACCCAGGGACGGAGGCCCTCCCCCTGAGGACAAATTTTCCTCCATTTCAGATACAGCCAACAATCTGTGCGAGGATCCTGCTTAAGGCACTTCTGCTGAACAGGTTTGAACACAGAGGCCTTGGACCTCTAATTTCCAACATCATGGGGTACCTTTTTGCCCCCCCCCCGTGAATGCAAAGGAGGATTTTGGACTGAGGCTCCCACTAGTTGGACCCAGACTGCTGACTGCATGACTAAGGTGACTTACCTCCGTGCCAAGGTTGACCATAATCTCGGAGGAGTTCATCAGCCTAAATGGGTATGTGTTAACAAGCCAAAGATTATTCCCCCTAGTACAAGTAAAGCTCTCCAAAATTGTTCTGCAACTTGTACGCATACCCAGGCGATGCATGTCTCTTGTAATGTGTCAGCTTCACTTTGTGTTAATAAACAGGAAGAACAATTTTTTGAAGCCTCCCTAACTAAAACTCATGCAGCAGGGGGACCACTATTCATTATACCCCCATTCTGTTTGACCATGGAGGAGATGGCAAATACACCAAGCTACAGTCAGCTGGGTGCCAAGGCACTGTCGGAAAACCTTCCTACTGGCCCATTAAGGCCCCTACAGGGGTCTCTGATGGTGGAGGACCCACTAATTCTGTCAAGCATCCTCAGATAATCAAACTTTTGAAACCCCAAATCCCTGAGCTCACATATCATCCCTTAATGTAGCCTAAATCCCAGTTCCCAGGTTTAGATACCAATACATTAGATATTTTGCAATCTACATTCTCCTAGCTTAATAATTCGAACCCCACCCTTGCTGGTGATTGCTGGCTCTGCATGACAACAGGGGCAATCATGCCTATGGCAGTTCCTATTAATTCTATCATGGACAATGATAATACATGCCAACCCGGATTTCCCCTTAAAGTACAGCCTATAGGCACTTTTACATTATTTCTTTTAGGCGCGATGCAGAATAATACCTATGATATTGATGTTCGACTTACTTCCTTTAGAAATTGCTCAACAGTATAAAATTATTCCTCACCCACCCCATCTCTTTGTCCCTCCAATGGCACAGTTTTTATGTGTGGAGGAAACTCGGCCTTCCCACGCTTCCAGCGAATTGGACCATTGGTTGTGTTCTTGCTTTATTACTCCCTGATATAACTATTGTCCCAGGAGATGAACCTCTACCAATTACTAGCCTAGACACTTTAGTCAAAAGACATAGGTGGGCAATACAGGCTTTACCACTCATTGCCAGCCTTGGAATAACAGCTGCTGTGGGCACAGGTACAGTGGCTTAGGCACGGCTATTCACTCTTACCATCGCCTGTCTCAACAACTTATAAATTATGTACAAACTTTATCAGGAACCATTAAAGATTTGCAGGACCAAATAAATTCCCTGGCAGAAGTGTTCCTTCAAAACAGACGAGGCTTAGATTTGCTGACAGCTAACCAGGGAGGAATTTGCTTAGCCTTAGGGGAACGATGCTGCTTTTATGCAAATAAATCAGGCATAGTACGCATTAAAATTAAGCAGCTTCAAGAAGATCCAGAAAAGAGACAAAGGGAACTATTTGAAAATCCCCTCTGGATTGGGCATAATGGATTTCTACCCTACCTTCTTCCCCTATTAGTCCCTTTGTTGGGTTTACTTTTAATGGTGTCCATAGGCCGCTGCATTATAAAGAGGCTGGTACAATTTATTAAAGAACAGATTAATATTTTGGTTTCTAAGCCCATACAGGTCCACTATCATGGTCTGGAGATGGAAGACAGCACTGCCAACATTTAAAAGAATGTTCAACCCTTCTCACAGGCTTATTAAGTTTACATCCCCACAGATCTCTCTTTCTTACAGAAAAGTATAAGTAACAGCTCTGAGCAACCATCTTCTACCCTTGCAATAAGGGTTCGTTCTCCATGGGCCCCTCCGCTTGGGGGAGGACACACCCTTGGAATGAGCACGTTAGACCATAATAACGGAGGGTCCAGGAAGGACTGCAGGAGGATGGATCCACGGATCCCCAAACACAAGACCTCTGAATGACACGCTCTGGTGCATGGCGGTTGGCATGCTATCCCCTCAAAGACGTCTCCTCCAAAAACATGCAAAAGCCAACAAGAAATCTCCTAGGAAAGATGCTCGCTCAAATCAGGAGATATTCTAAGGCATCCTAGAGAAACAGAGCCACTATCACCCCCTAAATCCATGGCCTGTAAGGTATGGTCGAATATTTTATATAACAAAAGGGGAGATGTCAGGGGCTAGAAGGAAGTTCTCCTTCAAAAAATAGACTGACACAAGAAACAGCCCCCTGGGACACAACCTGCCTGGGAGACATCCCACAGCCATCTATCTCCTTTTGACATCCGGCTACCGTCTGTCTACCTGAAACATCCTGAGGTTATCTCACCCTATGAAGACATCCAGCAACTGCCGATAAGAGAGCTTTCCCATCCGCAGCATATAAATACCCTCTGAGAATAATAAAAGTTTGCAGCATGATCAGAACTCCTGTCTTGCTGTCATTTCTCGTGTCTCTTGTCCCTTCATTCCTCCCCAACTAGGATCGACACCCAAGTTGATGTGTCCTGCCAGCCGGGCCATCTGACACTAACCCATACCCTCCTAGACTCTGATGACAAATCCTAATATGATGGAGAAAAATAACCCAAACAGAATAGAAATACAAGCAGTTCAGAGGAGGCATGGTGTATAGTTGCACTTGCCTTTTGCATGATATAGGGTAGGTGTTATAAATCTAGTTAATTTTTAATTGAAATAGTTCTCCATGTGTTTTTAAAGTTAACAAATATGTGAATTCCTGTCTCCCTTTCTCTGTAGCCGATTCAGCACATGTATTTTTATATGCACATATAGAATCCTACCTGGTATCAGATGTACATTCTTGTGAGGTGGCTGACTTGGAAGATACAAATTGTGAGAAGAGATCACTCCTCCTAAACGCTGTTGGAACAGAAAATTCAACCTATGGGTGAGCCTCCTAGTAGAACAACATTATACATAAATCCATGTTCAGTAAATTAAATATTTTTGCATCTGTGGATGATATATACTTCATGATGAATTTCGATTGGCATATATATTGCTACATTTTATTGTCTGGGTGTGTGTGTTGTGTGTGTGTGTGGGGGGGGTGTATATATATATATATATATATATATATATATATATATATATATACACTCTCCAAATATTTCAAAATATGAAATATATGTGTCTTACATATACTACCTAAATTCATTCATGTTCATGTATGTGGATTTATAATCAACTTTTCACAATATTATTCTCAGAAATATTCATCCACCTGAATTACATATTTGTTTTCTAGTACTGAAAACTAACTTCAGTGAGTGGTGCATACAATCCTAATATTTCTACAGTAACTGACCCAGTTTAACATCAATGCAACTAGATTCCTCTTGGATATGATGTCTATGTTGAAGTTCATTTTATTCAACACTGGTACATTACTATTTGTTCAGTTTATACACATCATAGGATATATATTTCATCAACAACTTCAATAATTTATAGGATTTTGATTCACTTTCAATCATTTCCTGATTCAGAACACATGTATTCCTCCAGGTTACTTGATTGTTTTTTCATGAGACTTCTTTCCAAACGCTTTTATTTTCGATTTCCATAATCATTTTGAAGAAAAACTGACACACTCTTCATGATAAACCATAACCCTAATATTACCATTAGATGTATTTCTGGTTGGAATGAATGATTGCATATAAATATACGATTTTCTGTTTATTTTCAGATATCAATTCAATCGAATATTTAAAGTTGGAACAAGTTATATTTAATCACAGTATCATCTATTCATAAATTATCTCTATGTTCATAGACACAGAGTAAATCTATTTGTAACCCCAATACTAATTTTTTCATCTTCAAAATGTTGCTCCCAGAAATGGTGGAAGAAATACTCATGTCACCTAATCTACATATACATTTTATCACAGTAATATTCTGGACACAAAAAGAAGAGGTCACACTTATGATTGTATCAAAGCCTAAATGAAAAGTGAGCATAGATTACTGAAAGCATCCATGTCCAGTGTGCCTAATGCTCTCAAATGTCAATCCTATTGGTGACTACATATTTGTTTCTTCTTAAGACTATATTTTGAACCTCAACCCTGTTGCAAATGTCTAATCCTATCACTCAATTTATGCTTTGCCTGATTTCCTAATGTCTCTATTGATGTCTGCTTACCTAAATATTTTTCCCAGTTCACCATTGTGACTGACCCTTCACGTGTGCTGACATTTACATTCACTCTCTACCGGATACACTATTGCTAAAGAACTTTTGGTCCAAATTCTGTACTCAGTCTTCTTCTGAAATTTATCGAATATCTTCCTAATCCTACCGACTATCCCTGTTCTAGTGGATGTTCACTTCTACATTCAATCATCCAAGGTACAAGGTCCTATGCCATTGATTATCGTTTTATCTGAAACACCTGTGCAGAAGGTATATCAAAGCTAAGTATCCCAATCAATAGCGCAATGCCCTTCTGGGCTTCAAATCTTACCTAGATTTTTGTTTTCATACTTATATTTCACCTATATATTCTTATAAATATCACAGGTTCCCAATACCATTATTCATCAATTAGAATAATTCCTAACCCAAATCAAACCTGTTATTAACCCTAACCATACACTGTTCCCTCAATCTAACTTTACAGAAGAAGAGGGACCAAGTTGGTCTTACAATACAGGAATGTAGAAAATCTTCCACCTGTTGTAAAACTCAAAGGTCCATGAAGAAGTGATCCCTGGAGAACATGTAGGCAGCCATGAAGGACCTGAGAGAGCAAACGTCATCTTCCATTGCAAACAACCTGGTGAGGATGAAGGGTTGTGTCTGAATCAGCCTCTCTGTTCATAATGTAGAGAAGATGGACACAAACAGTCCTGTTTGGAGAGCTGTTCCTGGGTGCCTATGGTTCATATACCATTCTAACTTGTGAAAGTGTCACAGGAAGTAGGAGAAGCCTCGATCTCATGGGACCCTTGGAAGCAACTGTTAGGACAAAGTGGTTGCCAAAGCAGTGACCTCATTCAGTTCCTGAAGGAAGTGACCTCACCTCCCTTCCTTGGTCATGGAACTCTCGGTACTTGGGATCCAGGAAGCAAGGTACCAAGAGCCTGTCCCAGTCCCAGTCCCAGTGGGCTCACTTGTTTGGATTTACCAAGGACAGAGTCAGTCTTTCATGGTACCTACAGTTATGAGGATGGCCAACTGCCAGGAAAACTCAGAAGAGGGGCCTTTTCTGAGAAAACAGATAGTGGCTCACCGCTGGCTCCTGACAAGTTCACAGAGTTGGTGATTTCCGGGGATCATAAGTTGGCCCACCAGTCAGAAGACACTCTGGATAGTCACAGACATACTTTGTAGAAGGTGGTGCCTCTGTGGTTGTCTGTGTGGGTTTGTGGTTTTGTCTCATGTTCTGAGAATAGGTAGAAAAGGCGGTTTGTTTGATTTGGAGTGAACTGTTTATAGTAAGTCGTTTGGCAAGCAAGAGTTCCTATGTCTGTGTATCCCACTGTGTCCATGGTTTTAGACATTAGAAAACAGAATGCATCAATTGTTGTGTCCTGTCTAGTAGAAAGCTTCCCAGCATTCATCCTGCCGAATTTATGAATGGATTTCAGCTTGCCTTATCGATGAGCAACATGTGGTATCTTCCAAAATTCCTGCATTCTTCATGAATTCTGGCTACTCTCCAGAATAGGCTCATGGTTTTGTGTCCAAGATATGTAGCAGTTCCAAGCCCTGTGACATGGCCATGTACTGGATAGCTGAAGGGAATGTCGAGCATCTCAAAAAACTCAGATATAAGTGTGACCATGATAGTCTAAGTGGAGAAACCCTGCTTTGGGCCTTTTGCTTACCTATTGTTCTGTTGCCCTGAATGTCAGGAAGGTCTTTGCCTCAAGACATTCGTTTGTGAAGCCTGAAGAAAACAGGTTCAAATGGAAATGAATGGACATCACCTGTGGATCTTTGCTTAATTCCTTTGGAAATTGAAGTGTCTGAATCAGCCTCTTGGCCCTGTGTGAGGCCGTGGCTTAGATTCTCAACCCCTGAAGAATCTAAAGAAACATCACATGTGTGCATCCAAAACAAAAATGGCCAAAAGTGCAGTTATTGTGGATGAAGTCTCTCCCCATTCTCTGTGAGGTTCCTGACCTCCATCAAGTTAGAATAGGGATCCTTTGGGCCAAATCATTTCTTCAAAGCCCTAAAGAGGCTTGCCCATAATTGCTTGAATTTTCCCGTGACTACAATTCACATAAAGAATCATAACTGTACAGTCAATACGCCTCAAATTGGAGAAACAGAGAAGTATTAACAGCAGGCCTATATGAACACTCCTGGTTCACAGGAGTGGTGTCCAGGCCACCCTGAATTTAGGCAAATTAGGGGCAAGAGAGATTATTTAGGAGACTGTCTTGAGCTTCGCCCCTCATGGAAAATTCCAGCGATAGGTTATGATGAGTGTCTATATAAAAGAACATGAGGGCCATGTGGGAGTGTTTTGGTTTTAATTGTGGTTGTTAGTCTGGTGGTTGGAAGAGATGACTGGGTCCACCTTGACATGAACTCTGGTGTTTTTCCCCTTAGAGACTGAGTTCTGGAACTGACCTCAGAAAAGTATTGCCATTAATTGTGTTGGGATTTTAGGAGGCCATGCATGAGAGTCACCTTTGGAAACTGAGATCAAGGCCCAGGGTGGCTTTCAACAGAGCACTGGGAATCACATCCAAGATATCACATAATTTTCTTCTGAAAGACTTGGCAGCCATAGTTGAGAGTCAAAAGACACATGGACCTCACATTGTAGAACTCAATGGGCCTGGCTTCATTTGACCTTTTGGCCATTCTTTGGGAAGAATTACCTGTGAGATTTCTCCAGAGCTTTCATTGAAATGAGCTTCGTCAAGATTAATGGTTCTGGAATGAACTGAAACTCACAGTGCCTCCAACGTCATTGTTGAAATATGGCTAGAAAAATACCATGAAATTTTTGAAATTTCCATGACCAGCTGGCACAGGAGAACCTTTGGATGTCCTGTTGCTGATCATGAGTATAACAGACAGTGCCTTGATTGACTGGTTTTAATAAAAATTGTGTAAAACAGAGATGCCAATAAGTTGGAGCCTGATGATTAGTGGGCCTAGGGCATTGGTAGGCAGGTGTGTGATAAAACATCTGTAGTGGGGCCATGTGGATCTGCCATTGGCTTCCAAATGGCGTGTGACTGACATGATGCAGCCAGCAGTCCCTTCTAAGTAAAGGCATGTTGTTATATGGAGAGGTTTCAGGGCAATGTTCAGAATCGATTTGCTATGGTCAATGGGGCAAGCTATGTGATATAGAAGCATGGTTGGTGCATTCTCCTGCAGAAATTGAAATACCACATGTGACAGAACTCCCTCCTGCACTGTGTCCCAGTTGAACTCCGTGTATTTCATGAAGCAAATACCAAACTCCCATTGTAGCAGCAAGAAACACCATGAAAATTGGAGGATGAACAAATGGCTTCACAGTCCACACAGGGAGACACTTAGAACCCAGTGGCCACAGTTTACCTACAAAGATCAAATTCAGGACGGTGTCTCATGTTAATTGGAAAATAAGAAACTATGTTTTACAGGTCACATAGGTGCAGACCCAGCTTTGATGATCTCAGTACAAAGGAAGCTAAAGCTCCTGATAACAACATATGTTTCAAGTGCCCAACCTCAGAGGCAATTTCTCAAGAAGTCTTTAGGCCAGCAGAGCTCCATGTTTATGGAGTGTTCACCCTGTCCCTTACTTTTGGAAACTCCTGTACCACCTTCAAGGTAGTGAACTCCTTAGCATATTCCATTCCAGATAAGTATTCACTGATTTTCTAATTCTTCTCCTCTAATTATGTCTTACTTGGGGCGAAGATAATGTCAAGCCATTGTTCTGGAGGAGTGGGAAGATTTTGTGTGGCACATATTTGCATACACATTGGATACATTTTCCAATTTTCCATTCGAAATACTGAATCCCTGACTCTAACCCCTACCATACTAGACTCTGACTACTAATCGTAATATGATAGAGAATAACAACCAAAACAGAATAGAAATACAAGCAGTTCAGAGGAGGCATGGTGTATAGTTGGAATTGCCTTTTGCATTATATAGGGTAGGAGTTATAAATCTAGTCATTTTTTTGTTGAAATAGTTCTCCGTGTGTTTTGAAAGTTAACAAATATGTGAATTCCTGTCTCCTTTTCTCTGTAGCCTATTCAGCACATGTAATTTTATATGCACATATAGAATTGTACCTGGTATCACACGTACATTTTTGTGAGGTGACTGACTTGGCAAATACAAATTGTGAGAAGAGATCACTCCTCCTAAATGCTGTTGGAACTGAAAATTCAACCTATGGGTAAGCCTCCTAGTTGAACAACATTATACATAAATCCATGTTCAGTATATGAATATTTTTGGGTCTGTGGATGATATGTATTTCATGATGAATTTCGATTGGCATATATATTGCTAGTTTTTAATGTCTGTGTGTGTGTGTGTGTGTGTGTGTGTGTATATATATATATATATATATATATATATATATATATATATATATAATACTCTCCAGATTTTTCAAAATATGAAATATTTGTGTCTTATTTTGCACTCCCTAAATTCATTCATATTCATGTATGTGGATTTATAATCCACTTTTTAAAAAATTATTCTCAGAAATATTCATCCACCTGAAATACATATTTTTTCCTAGTACTGAAACAGTTTTCAGTAAATGGTGCATCCAAATCCTAATATTTCGGCATTGCAAGATGGCTGTGAAGACAGTGTATCACACCCAGTGTACCCTGCCACTGCGCAAGTGAATAACGAGTTAGAGGGATGAAAAACTATCTTGTTAGGATCTTACAGGAAAATGGGTGTTTACCAAAACCTAGAAGAATGATTTCCACCACCGAGGTCAGGTAATTGAGTCTCAAACACAAGCCACTTGTGCAACTGGAGATCCATTCTGATTGATCCGCGTGACCTGCCCTGTGTCTACAAATGGTGAGGCACCACCGAGAAGCGACCAGCAAGCAGGGAGAAACGTTGCTGCGGATTCTGTGGAATCATGCTGGCTGAGCATCCACTGAGCCCCCAGCTGAATTCGGGATTTCAGACGGGGAAGTTAGCAGTACATTTCTATGCCCCAAAGCGGAAACTCCACAAAGGAAACCAACAGCCACCATCTTGGAGAGCTGAAGTAACCACCACCACTCCCTGACAGATTGCAAGAATAAAACAGGTGTGTGTTTCTCAGCTCATCTCACATACAGAGGGGAATTCGCATAAAATATCTCCTAGGCTTTTGGGGGAGGGATAATCAGAGCAAGTCTGCATAAAGACTGGGGGAAAACTAGAGGCACCTGACCTTCATCTCCCCTTCCCATCAGCGGCAAAAATGAAACTTGTCTAGCCAGTGCGGGGCGATGGGCAAGCGAAAAAAATTAAAACAATAGAGTTCCAGGGTTCCCAATAGACACCCTCCCCACCCAACAAACGGCAGACCCAGAGAACAGTTTGAGCTGCCGAGAAGCATCACTCAGGAGAAATCTGGTCTAGCAGGAGAAATCAGGACTAGCAGGATAAACCAGGGGACTAGAGGCCAGGCCCTCCTGACTGGTTGGCTGGAGAACGCCGGACCACTGCCAGTGTGACTGGGCAACTGGAGACCACCTTCCTGTTGGCGCCAGCCCACCTGCTGACGCTATGTCATGACGGCTGGAGAACGCGTGCCTGCCGGCGACCGAATGCGCAACTGTGTGGCTAGAGATCACCCACCAGCCGAAGACAGACCACAAGCTGCCCGCACGACTGGGTGGCTGGAGACTGCCGGCCTGCCAGCGACCGGGAGCTGAAACCAACCAGAGACAATCCAGTCCACCCACCCAATTCGGACACTCCAGCAAGGAGCCTGGGGCCCACCACAGCACAGAGGTGACATCACTGGAGCTCGGCCGTCAGAATTCCTTAACAGCGGAATCCACTTAAGCAGGCATAGTCTACCAACACAAAGGAGAGAAAACAGAGATATGTAAACCCATAACAAATCTATAGAAGAGAGCAGAAACACAGCAATCAAATAGAGCTGGAAAATGACGTGAACATCATGAAAAAACAAGGGAAAACAAGGTGTACAAACAATGAAGGACAACTTAATACTACAGGAGAACCTAGAAGCATCAGAAACAGGGATAGGGAAAAAACTTAAGTCATACCTAACTCAGATGGAAAGGAATAAGAGAGAAGACATGAGGCAGCAAGTCTAAGCAATAAAAGTATATTTTGAAAATGAATTAAACAAACAAATTCAAATGGCAAAGAACAAGCTTTACAAGGAGATAGAGATCTTTTAAAAAATCATACAGTAATTCTAGAAATGCAGGAAACTATAAACCAAATTAAAAACTCAAACAAGAATATTACAAATAGACTAGATCAAGTAGAAGTCAGAACATCAGATAATGAAGACAAAGTTTGTCAACTTGAAAAGAATATAGTCAACACAGAAAACATGCTTAAATCCCATGAGCAACTATTCAAGAGATATGGGATGTCATAAAAAAAACAAAATTGGGAGTCATCGGGATAGAAGAAGGCATAGAAATTCAAACCGAATGAATGAACAACATATTAAATGAAATAATTCTTGAAAACTTCCCAGAGATGAAAGATGGAATGGATTGCCATATCCTGGAAGCCTACAGGACCTCAAACATTCAAAACCATAATAGACAAACTCCAAGACATATAATTATGAAGATAGCCAACATACAGAACAAGGAGAGAATATTAAAAGCTACGAAAGAAAGTAGGCAGATAACATTCAAGGGTAAACCAATAAGGTTAACAATTGATTTTTCATCACAGACTTTGAAAGCGAGAAGATCTTTGAACAATGTATTTCAAACACTGAAAAATAATGGATTCCAACCAAGAATACTGTATCCAACAAAATTAAGCTTCAGATTTGACAATGAAATTAAGTCCTTCCTGATAAATAAAAGCTAAAAGAATTCGCAGACAGAACACCAGCACTGCAAAGCATTTTGAGCAAAATACTACAAGAAGAGGAATTGAAAAATAGTGCCCAAAACTAACAGCGGGAGGTATCTCAGTAAAGGGGTAAGAAAAAAACCAAAAAGTAAAAACTACCCAAATTAAAATGAATAAATAAATAAACATGACTGGAAGTACAAATCATATTTCAATTGTAACCTTAAATGTTAAAAATCTAAACTCACCAATCAAGAGACATAGGCTAGTAACCTGGATCAAAAAAATAAATCCAACAATATGCTGCCTTCTGGAGACTCATATGAAAGGTAAAGACATACACAGGCTGAAAGTGAAAGGTTGGAAAAAATCATACTACTCATATGGCCCTCGGAAGCAAGCAGGAGTGGCCATACTCATATCATATAAAATCAACTTCAAACCTACGTTAATCAAAAGGGATAAAGTAGGACACTATATATTGTTAAAAGGAACCATCCATCAACAAGACATAACAATTATCAATTGGTATGCACCAAACAATTGAGCTGCAACGCTCATAAAACAAACTCGCCTCAAGTTCAAGAGTCAAATAGACTACAACACAATAATTATGGGTGACTTCAACACACTGCTCTCGCCATTAGACAGATCCTCTATAAAAAACTGAATAAAGAAACTATAGAATTCAACAGCACAATCAATAACCTTGACGTAACCGACATATATAGAATACATCAACCATCATCAAGTGGATACACTTTATTCTCAGCAGCACATGGATCCTACTCCAAGTTAGACCATATATTATGCCATTGGGCAACTCTTAGTAAATATAAAGGCGTGGAGAAAATACCATGCACCATATCTGATCATAATGGAATGAAACTGGAAATCAATGATAAAAGAAGGAAGGAAAAATCCTACATCACATGGAAAATGAACAATATTCTACTGAATGATCAATGGGTTACAGAAGACATAAAGGAGGAGATAAAAATATTTTTAGAATCAAATGACAATACAGACACATCATACTGGAATCTATGGGACACAAAGAAGGCAGTTTTAAGAGGGAAATTCATTTCTTGGAGTTCTTTCCTCAAAAAAAGAATAAAACAACAAATAAATAAACTCACAGTACACATCAAAAACCTAGAAAAGGAAGAGCAAAACAACAGCAAATGTAGTAGAAGACAAGAAATAATTAAAATTAGAGCAGAAATCAACGAAATTGAAACAAAAAAAAACATTGAAAAAATTGATAAAAGTAAAAGTTGGTTCTTTGAAAAAATAAATAAGAATTACAGGCCCTTAGCCATGCTAAGGATGAGAAGAAGAGAGACAACTGAAATTACTAACATACGGAATGAAAAAGACAATATCACAACAGACACTACACAAATACAGAAGATAATTAGAAAGTATTTTGAAACCCTATATTCCAATAAAATAGAAGATAGTTAAAATATCGATAAATTTCTTAAGTCATACGATCTGCCCAGATTCAGTCAGGAAGACACACACAATTTAAACAGACCAAAAACAAAGGAAGAAATAGAAGAAGCCATCAAAATACTACCAACCAAAAAAAGCCCTGGACCTGATGGGTATAGAGCAGAGTTCAAAAAAACCTTCAAAGAAGAATTAATACCAATACTTTTCAAGCTATATCAAGAAATAGAAAAATAAGGAGCTCTTCCAAATTCGTTCTCGGAGTCCAAAATCACCCTGATCCCAAAACCAGACAAAGACACTTCAAAAAAGAAAACTACAACCAATATCTCTAATGAACTTGGATGCAAAAATTCTCAATGAAATCCGTGTGAATTGAATCCAAAAGCATATCAAAATAGTTGTGCACCATGATCAAGTAGGATTCTTCCCTGGAATGCAAGGCTGGTTCAATATACGGAAATCAATAAATGCTATTCACCACATCAATAGACTTAAGGACAAGAACCATATGATCATCTCGATAGATGTAGTAAAAACATTCGACACAGTTCAGCATCCCTTTATGTTCAAAACACTAGAAAAACTAGAAATAACAGGAACTTACCTCAACATTGTAAAAGCTATATATGCTAAACCTCAGGCTAGGATCATCCTAAATGGAGAAAACTGAAGGAATTCCTTCTGAAATCTGGATCAAGACAGGGATGCCCTCTATCACCACTTCTATTCAATTTAGTTCTTGAAATACTAGCCAGAGAAATTAGACAGACAAAAGAAATTAAAGGCATAAAAATAGGAAAAGAAGAACTTGAATTATCGCTATTTGTGGATGACATGGTAATATATTTAACAGACCCAAAAGGGTCTACAAAGAAACTGCTAGAGTTAATAAATGAAGGATATAAAACCAACACGCATAAATCAAAGGCATTCCTGTATATCAGAAACAAAACTTCTGAAATGGAAATGAGGAAAACCACTCCATTCACAATATCCTCAAAGAAAATAAGATACTTGGAAATCAACCTAACAAAAGAGGTGAAAACCACAGAACCCTAAAGAGAGAGATAGAAAAAGATCTTAGAAGATGGAAAAATGTACCCTGTTCATGGATAGGCAGAACTAAATTCATCAAAATGGCGAAATTACCCAAAGTTCTATACAGGTTTAACGCAATGCCAATCAAAATCCCAATGGCATTTCTTGTAGAAATGATAAAGCAATCATGAAATTCATATAGAAAAACAAAAGACACAGAATAGCAAAAGAAATTCTAAGCAGGAAGTGTGAATCGGGAGGTATAGCGATACCAGAGTTCAAACTTTACTACAAAGCAATAGTAACAAAAACAGTGTGTACTGGTACGAAAACAGGCAGGTGGACCAATGGTATAGAATGGAGGACAGAGAAACCAATCCACAAAATTACAACTTTCTTATATTTGATAAAGTGGCTATAAACATGCAATGGATGAAGGATAGCATCTTCAACAAATGGTGCAGGGAAAATTAGAAATCCATATGCAACAAAATGAAACTGAATCCCGTTTTCTCACCATGCACAAAAGTTAAATCAAAATAGATCAAGGAGCTAGATATCAAATCAGAGACACTGCGTCTCATAGAAGAAAATGTTGGCTACGATCTATATACTGTGGGGTCAGGCTCCAAATTCTTTAATAAGACATCAATAGCCCAAGAGTTAATAACAAGAAAAAAACAAATGGGACTTACTTAAACTAAAAAGTTTTTTTCTCAAGAAGAGAAACAATAAGAGAGGTAAATAGAGAGCCTACATCCTGGGAACAAATTTTTACCCCTCATACTTCAGATAGAGCCCTAATATGCAGAATATACAAAGAACTCAAAATATTAAACAATAAGATAACAAATAACCCAATCAACAAATGGGCCAAGGACCTAATCAGACACTTCACAGAGGAGGACATACAATCAATCAACAAGTACATGAAAAAATGCTCACCATCTCTAGCAGTCTGAGAAATGCAAATCAAAACCACCTTAAGATACCATCTTACTCCAGTAAGATGAGCAGCCATTATGAAGTCAAACAACAATAAGTGTTGGTGAGGATGAGGGGAAAAGTGTACACTTGTACACTGCTGGTGGGACTGCAAATTGGTGAGGCCAATTTTGAAAGAAGTATGGATATTCCTGGGAAAGCTGGAAATGGATCCACCATTTGACCCAGCTATCACCCTTCTTGGACTGTTCCCTGAGGATCTTAAAATAGCGTACTATAGGGATACTGCCACATCAATGATCATAGCGGCACAATTCACAATAGCTAGACTGTGGAACCAACTTAGATGCCCTTCAATAGATTAATGGATAAAAAAAATGTGGCATCTATACACAATGGAGTATTACACAGCACAAAAATGACAAAATCATAGAATTTGCAGGGAAATGGATGGCATTAGAGCATATTATGTTAAGCGAAGCTAACCAGTCCTTAAAAAACAAATGCCAAATGTCTTCTCTGATATAAAGAGAGCAAATAAGAGCAGAACAGGGAGGAAGAGCATGAGGAAAATATTAACATTAAACAAAGACGAATGGGGGGAGAGAAAGGGAGAGAGAAGGGAAAGCTTATGAAAATTGTAGGAGACCCTCAATGCTACACAAAATCGCATATAAAATGTTGTGAGGGGAAGTGGGGGGGAAACAATGGAGAGAATTGAACAATAGCAGATGAGGTAGAGAGGGAAGATGGGAGGGGAGGAGAGGGTGGATAGTAGGGGATAGGAAAGGTAACAGAATACAACAGTCACTAATATGCCATTATGTAAAAGTGTGAATGTGTAACCGATGTGAATCTACAATTCGTATTTGGGGAAAAAATGGGAGTTCATAACCCAATTGAGTCAAATGTATGAAAGATGATATATCTTGAGCTTTGTAATGTTTTGAACCACCAATAAAAATAAATAAATAAATAAAGGTTTAAAATTTAGTGGGAAGAAATCAGCTAAAAATGGGTTCAGATGTATTCATTTTGCTATGCAGAAACTTTGTTTTGTGTAGTTGTAAATATCACAAATTTATTTTACCAGAAAATGCACATAAATTGAGATGAAAGGATAATTCACCTCTCTTCATGAAAAATTCATAGCATTTTCTACACTTTTCATACTTCATTTTTTTCGTGAATATTTTGACATGGACAAGGTCTAGTCTTAGGCTATTCTTCCAGAATACTACCTCATCTGACAAGTTCGTACAATGTGTTGGATTGTTCTTTTCATCTTTTATTTAATAGTTTCTAGCTGATAATGTGTATTTTTCTTATCTTTATTTGGACATTATCTTTGCATTTTATGTTTTACTGGGGAAGAGACTCATCAAAAGCTCTTTATTATATGTATCAACAATCAAACATTTAGAGCATGCAATTATTCTTAATTTTGCATGAAAATAAATTTGTACCATTTTTCTTATAAAGATGTAGTATTATTAATAATGTCCCTACTGTAATAAGTAACTACTTACAAGAAGAATTAAACAATTGACTTTATATCAATTATGAACATGAAAAGTACTAAAATAAGTATTTGGCAATTAATACACAATTGATAGAAATAGAAATCACAAGAACGCCATTTAAAATGTCAGTGCATATGGTCCTTAAATAATAGGTTGTTCAAATAAAATTTCTCTAATTCATAAGAGTTAATATGCCATATTACAGCTTAATGTGATATAAAACCTTAAATTATCAGTATTGATAAATAAGAATCATACCTTTTTACTTAAATATGTTTATTTGATTTTCACTGTAAGATGTTAATTATGGAAGAATTGAGAATTAAGAAAGACTTGGTCTATATTATTTCTAACAGGAAAATCAAAGTACTTTTAAATATATATGTATATATATAATATATGTAATGCACATGCATGAATATAGATACATATGTGTAATAAATGTATTGTAATATATCTATCAGGTGATTATAATTTTTAGATTTTCTCAAGAAAAAGAATGACTATAAAAAACAGTCTTAAACTTAAATTTCATAGCATACTACTGTTTGTAATGACATGAGAGAAAAATAGATATGGAGGGGAAACGAAAAAGGAAGGGAGAGAAAGGGGAAAATGGGGAAGAAAGTGAGTAAAGAAGAGGGACATGAGTGTATGATGTTAAGATAAAAGTGGAGGGGCTGGGTTTGTGGCTCAGTGGTAACATGCTTTTCTAGCATGTGTAAGGCACATGGTTCTATTCTCAGCACCACATACAAATAAACAAAATGAAGGTCAATCAACAACTGAAAAAATAAAAAAGAAAAAAGAAGAAATATTACGAAAATTCCAAGTTTTGATGAATGTTAAATAAAAAAAATATGTTACATAGCCTTATGTAATTTTAGACTATCCAAAATAGTCACTAAATGTTAGATTATTAGTGCTATAACTAAAAATCCATTGATCTTTCCTCTACATTCTGTGGCATGCTAGTGCTAAAATAAATTGTATTATTAATCCCCCCCAAAATCCTAATATTTCTACAGTAACTGACCCAGTTGAACATCAATGCAAGTAGACATAATGTGCATTTTGACGTTCATTTTTATTCAACACTGGTACATTACTATTTTTTCAGTTTATGCACATCATAGCATATATGTCTCATCAAAATTTCGCAAATTTATAGGCATTTGTTTCACTTTCAATCACTTCCTGCTTGAGAACACATGTATTCCTCCATGTTTCTTGACTGCTCTTTTCATGAGACTTCTTTCCAAACACATTATTTTCGATTTCCATTATCACATTTGAAGCAAAACTCACAAACCCGTCACAATAAACCATAACACTAATATTACCATTAGATGTGTAACTGGTTGGAATGAATGGTTCTATATCAATATAAGATTTCTTACTTAGTTTCAGATATCAATTCAATCCATTATTTAAAGTGGAACCAGTTATATTATTTATTCACAGTACAGTCTATTCACGAATTATCTCTATATTCATAGACACAGGTACACCTCTTTGTACCCCCAATACTAATTTATACGTCCTCAAAATATAGCTCCCAGAAATGGTGGAAGAAATACTCATGTCACCTGATCTACATATACATTTTATCACAGTAATATTCTGGACACAAAAAGCAAAGGTCACACTTATGATTGTACAAAACCTAAATGGAAAGTGAACATGGATTACTAAAAACATCCATGTCCAGGTTGCCTAATGCTCTCAAATGAAAATCCTATTGGTGACTACATATTTGTTTCTTCCAAAGATTATATATTCAAACTCAACCATGTTGAAAATGTCTAATCCTGTCACTCACTTTATACTTTGCCTGATTTTGTAATGTCTCTATTGATATCTGCTTTCCTACATATTTTCCCCAGTTAATCATTGTGACTTCCTCGTCACATGTGCTGATATTTACATTCACTCTCTTAGCGATACCCTACTTCTAAAGAACTTTTGTTCCAAATCCTACACTCATTCTTCTTCCTAAATTTACCGAATATCTTTCTAATCCTACCGACTATCACTTTTTGACTGGATGTTCTCTTCTACATTCAATCATCCAAGGTTAAAGGTCCTATGCCATTGTATATCGATTTATCTGAAACATCTGTGCAGAATGTAATTCAACGCTAAGTATCCCAATCAAGGGACAAATGACCTTCTGGGCTTAAAATCTTACTTAGATTTCTGTTTTCGTACATATATTTCACCTCTATATTCTTGTAAATATCACAGGTTCCCAATACCATTATTCATGCAGCAGAATGGTTCCTAACCCATATCGAACATGTTAATAACACTAATCATACACTGTTCCCTCAATCTAACTTTGCTGAAGAGCAGCGACAGTGTTGGTCTTACAATACAAGAATGTATGGGATCTTCCACCTGCTGAGAACATCAAAGGTACGTGCAGAAATGATCTCTGGAGAAGATGTAGGCAGCTATGAAGGACCTGAGAGAGCAAAAGACATCTCCATGGCAAACAACCTGGAAGGATGAAGGAATGTGTCTGAATCAGCCTCACTCTTCTTAATGTAGAGTAGACCAAACCAGGCCTGTGTGGAAAGCTCTTCCCAGGTGCGTATGGTTGATATACCATTCTAACATATGAAATTGTCACAGGAAGTAGGGGCAGCCTCCATCTCATGGAACCCTTGGAAGCAACTGTTAGGACAAAGTGGTAGCCAAGGCAGTGACCTCATTCAGTTCCTGAAAGAAGTGACCACACCTCACTTCCTTGGTGATGAAAGTCTCTGAACTTGGGATCCAGGAAGCCAGGCACCCAGAGCCATTACCAATCCCAGTCCCTGTGGTCTCACTTGTTTGAATTTACCAAAGACAGAGTCAGTCTTTCTTCTTACCTGTTAAGGTCTGTAAACAAGTCAGATTGGCACCTGTTATTTTGCTGGAGAAATGTTAGAGTCTGTAAACAAGTCTGGATGGCGCCTGGCAAAACGCCAGAGGGAGTGGTTTGTGAAGTAACAAAAGCGAGCCATTAAGTGTGAAGATTCCTTATTGGTTGACTGCTGTATCTATTTTATGCTAATGAGATAGGCTGTGTAAAATGTATAAATATCGCTCAGATCTTACAATAAACGGCTCTCATTCCTGCTGCATCAACATACACAAGTTATTCGTTACCCCCCAGGTTATTCTGCTGCAGCGGGACTGCGGCAGATGGTGGCCCGTTACGGGGAGCCCTGGGACACTCACGGGTAAGGGTCGAAAAAAGCTTTCTGTCCATAGATAGGACGGGAGCAATCTGCTCGTCCCTAGGCAGATAGGGCGATAGGAAAAATGACCATTTCGAGAAAATGGAGAAGATTGATGCAGTATGTTTGTGTCTTGTTTTGTCTTGAAATGTTGTATTGTCTTTGTGATGAAAATATGGAAGGGGTGAGAAGTAAATTGATAAGAGAAAAAGGCACCCCAGTGGAACCAAGAATAGTTAGGGCATGTGTTGATAAAAGCCCAGAAACTCTAGTCAGAAAGAAAAAGAAAGTTCAGAAGAAGAAGGATTATCAGGAAAAAAGTTGCAGCAAAAGGCTATTACTGAATACTTTTCAATACTGGAGGGTGCGTGAAATGACAAGGCGGCTGCCACCTGCCCAAGCCGATCATGGTGCAGTAAGAATTTTCCAAGAGGCAGTTGAGGGCTCTTCCCTGCCCCCCTGCCTGGGGGAGCGGATCACCACTGTGAGCCCAAATCTAGACCTGACCTGGAGGCACAGTCTCGCAGGCTTTTGCTCCCTGTGCCCGGAAGAAGTTTGAGCCCAGGACTCTCCCTGGGGCCATCTGGGGCTGCCCAGGATGCTACAGCTGGCAGAAGATGCCACTGGCATCCCTGAAGTTTGATCATTTCCAAGGCCAGTAACTACAATGGGTCTCCCACACCTGCAGGCTGATGAGTAATGAGTACTATTAAGGCTTATTTCAAATGTAAAAACCTTGAGATAATGTACTAAAATTGTTCAGAAGGTTGTTTTCTTAGTGAAATGCTACAGGATTTTCTTTAGCCATCCGGAGTTCCTGCCTTCGTCCAAGTGCCGGTGAAAACAAAGGTGGAAGAATTTACAATGTTGCTGAGAACTGGAGGAAACTTCGGCTGAGAACCCGAGGAGACTTCGGAGCTATCGCTGTTTCTGCTACTACAACTTAAGCTAGCTGCCTGGAGAACTTACCTGGACTGTGATTTACCTGAACTCTGAGTTAATCTATTGAGACACTGCTTTATCTGGACTGAGACAACAGACTGTAATCTACAACAACTTGTAACTCGGTATCTTTGCTAACGGTGTCATTGCTGGTATAAGTTTTCCAAGGGCTTCTTGCATGGAGCCATCAATTGGATTGGTATTGTAACATTTTGTATCCTCCCTTTCTGTTTCTAGCAGGTTATTTATGGTGTTTCTGTAAAAAACACTATGGTCCTTATTTAAATTAAACAAAAGGGGGAAATGTTAACGTCTGTAAACAAGTCAGATTGGCACCTGTTATTTTGCCAAAGAAATGTTAGAGCCTGTAAAGAAGTCTGGATGGCGCCTGGCAAAATGCCAGAGGGAGTGGTTTGTGAAGTAACAAAAGCGAGCCATTAAGTGTGGAGATTCATTATTGTTTGACTGCTGTATCTATTTCATGCTAATTAGATAGGCTGTGTAAAATGTATAAATACCACTCTTATTCAACAATAAACGGCTTCCAGTCCTGCTGCATCAGTCTACACAAGTTGTTCGTCACCCCCCCGGTTATTTTGCCCAGCCAGCTGGGCTACGGCACTTACCTACTGATGTGAGGATGGCCAAATGCCAGGGAAGCTCTGAAGATGGTTCTTTCCTGATAAAGCAGGTATTGGCTCACCGCTGACTCCTGACTACTTCAAGAGTTGGCAAAGGAAAGCAGATTTGAGACAGAACAAGCAATTTTGGGGAACATAGTATGGCCCACCAGTCAGAGGACACTCTGGATAGTCACAGCCCAACTTGGAGGAAAGAGTTGCCTTTGTGGGTGTGGTTGTGGGTTTGTGTATCCCACTGTGTCTGTGGTTATAGACATTAGAAAAGAGAATGCATCAATGGATGTGTTCTGTCTAGTAGAAAGCTTCTCAGCATTCATCCTGCCAAATTTATGAATGGACTACGACTTTCCTTATGAATGGGCAATACCTGCTATCTTCCTAAGTTCCTGTTTTCTTCCTGAATTCTGGCCACTCTCAAGAATAGGCTCATGGTTTTGTGTAAAATATATGTACCACCTCCAAACTCTGTAACATGGCCTTGTACTGGATAGATGAAGGGAATGGAGAGGAACTCAGTAAACTCAGATATCAGTGTGACCAGTAAAGTGTCAGTGGAGAAACACTGATTTGGGCCTTTTGTTTACCTATTGTTCCGTTGCCCTGAATGTCTGGAAGGTCTTTGCATCAGTCCACCCCTTTGTGAAGCCTGAAGAAAACAGTTTTCTAATGGAAAATAATGAGCATCACCTGTGGCTCTTTGCTTAATTGCCATGGAAAGGGATGTGTCTGAATCAGCCTCTTGGCCCTGTGTGAGGCTGTGACTTAGATTCTCACCACCTGATGAATCTAAGGAAAGATCTCATGTGTGCATCCAAAACCAAAATGGAAAAAGAGCAGTCTTGTGGATGAAGTCTCTCGCCTTCCTCTGTAAGGTTTCTGATTTCCATCAAGTGAGAATAGGTATCCTTTGGTTCAAAAAGTTTTTCAAAGCCCTGCAGAGGCAAGCCCATAGGTGCTTGGATTTTCCCATGACTCAAATTCACATAAAGAATCTAAACCCCACAGACATTAGGCTCAAATTGGAGAAGCAGAGCAGTATTAATGGCAGGCCTATTTGATCACTCCTTGTTCACAGATAGGTTGTCAAGCCACCCTGACTTTAGACAAATGAGGGTCGGGAGCATATTTTGGATACTGTCTTCAGCTGCGCCCCTCATGGAAACTTCCAGCAAGAGGTAATGATGAGTGTCTATGTGGAAGTAGTTGAGAGCCATGTGGGAGTATTTTGGTTTTAATTGTGGTCATTTGTTTGGCTGATGGAAGAGATGACTGGGTCCACCTTGGCTTGAACTCTGGTGTGAGTCTTCTTAGAGACTGAGTTTGGAAATTACTGCAGAGATGTATTGCCATGAATTGTGTTGGGATTTTTGGAGGCCACACATGGTAGTGGCCTTTGGAAACTGAGATCTAGGTCCAGGGGTCTTCCCACAGAGCACTGGGAATCTGAGCCAGAATATCACATGATTTTATTCTTTAAGACTTGACAGCCATAGTTGAGAGTAAAAACACACATGGACCTCACATTGTAGACCTCAATGGGCCTGGCTTCATTTGATCTTTTGGCCACTCTTTGGGAAGTCTTGCCTGTGAGAGTTCTCCAGATGTTTCATTGAAATGGGCTTTCTCACCATTTGATGTTTCCAGAATGAATTAAATCCCACAGTGCCTCCAACCTCATCCTTGAAAAATGGCTAGATAAACATCATAAAAATTTGAAATTCCCATCACCAGGTGACACTGGATACACTTTGGATTTCCTGTTGCTGATCATGAGTGTACCAGACAGTGCCTTGATTGACTGGGTTTCATGAAAATGGTGTAGAACAGTGATGCAAATTAGTTAAAGCCTGTTGAGTAGTGGGCCTAGAGGAGTGTTTTGCAGGTCTGTGATAAAACTTCTCTGTTGGGATTATGTGGATCTGCCAAAAGGCTTGTAACTGACATGGTGCAGCCAGCAGACCCTTGTATGTAAAGGCATCTTGTTGAATGGAGAGGTTTCAGGTCAATGTTCAGAATCAGGTTGCTATGGTCAAGGGGGCAAGCTATGTGGGATAGAAGCCTGTTTGGTGCATTCTCCTGCAGACCCTGATGCACAACACGTGACAGATCTCCCTCCAGCACTGTGACCCAGTTGAATTTCTTGTATTTCCTGAAGCCAAAACCAAACTCCCAGTGCAGCAGCAAGAACACCATGAAAAGTGGAGGATGACCAAATGGCTTCACAGTCCACACGGGGCCACACTTAGCCTTCAGTGGCAAGAGTTTACTTACAAAGAGAGAATTCAGCCTTGCTGCCTCACTTTCTTTGGAAAATAAGAAACCATGTTCTGCAGGTCACATAGATGGAGACCCAGCTTTGGTGGTCTCACTAGAAAGGAAGCCATAGGTCCTGACAACAACATATACTTCAAGTGGCCAACCTCAGAGGCAGGTTCTCCAGAAGTCTTTAGGCTGGCACATCTCCATATTTGTGCAATATTTACCCTGTCCCTTACTTTTGGAAACTCCTCTACCACCTCCAAGATTGTGAACTCGTAATCATGTTCCATTCCTGATATGTATTCACAGATTTTCTAACTCTTCTTCTTTTATTTTGTCTTACTTGGGGCAAAGATAGTGTCAAGGTATTGTTGTGAATGAGAGTAGGAAGATTTTGTGTAGCACATATTTGCATACACATTTGATTCATTTTCCTATTTTACATTCAAAATACTGAATCCCTGACACTAACCCATACCCTACTAGACTCTGACCACTAATCCTAATATGGTGGAGAGAAATAATGCACACAGAATTGAAATACAAACAGTTCAGAGGAGGCATGGTGTATAGTTGGATTTGCCTTTTGCATGATAAAGTGTAGGTGTTATAAATCTAGTCAATTTTTAATTAAAATAGTTCACCATGGGTTTTTGTAGTTAACAAATACGTGAATTCCTGTCTCCCTTTCTCTGTAGCCTATTCAGCACATGTATTTTTATATGCACATATAGAATCCTACCTGGTATCACACGTACATTTTTGTGACCTGGCTGACTTGGAGATACAAATTGTGAGAAAAGATCACTCCTCCTAAACGCTGTTGGAACTGAAAATTCAACCTATATGTGAGCTTCCTAGGAGAACAACATTGTACATAAATCCATGCTCAGTACAATAAATAATTTTGCATCTGTGAATGTTATATATTTCATGATGAATATTGATTGGCTTATATATTGGTACTTTTTAATATCTCTGTGTGTGTTTTGGGTATATATATATATATATATATATATATATATATATATATACTCTCAAGATTTTTCAAAATATGAAATATATGTGTCTTATATACACTACCGAAATTCATTCATGTTCATGTATGTGGATTTATAATAAAAATTTCACAAGATTATTCTCAGAAATATTCATTCACCTGAACTACATATTTGTTTCCTAGTACTTAAAACTAACTTCAGTGAATGGTGCATACAAATCCTAATATTTCTACAGTAATTGACCCAGTTTAACATCAATGCAATTAGATTCCTATGGGACATAGTGTGTATTTTGATGATCATTTTTATTCAACACTGGTTCGTTAATATTTCTTCAGTTTATGCACATCATAGGATATATATTTCATCCACAAATTCACAAATTTATAGGCATTTGTTTCACTTTCAATCACTTCTTGCTTCAGAACACATGTATTCCTCCAGGTTTCTTGACTGGTCTTTTAATGAGACTTCTTTCCAAACACATTATTTTCGATTTCCATAATCACGTTTGAAGCAAATCTCACACAGTCTTTATAATAAAATATAACGCAATTATACAATTAGATGTGTAACTGGTTGGAATGAATGATTGTATATCAATATAAGTTTTTGTGTATATTTTCACATATCAATTCAATCCATTATTTAAAGTGGAAACAGTTATATTATTTATTCACAGTATTGTCAATTCATGCATTAATTCTATATTCATAGACACAGGGTACAAATATTTGTACCGCCAATAATAATTTATACATCTTCAAAATATTGCTCCCAGAAATGGTATAAGAAATACTTATGTCACCCGATCTACATATACATTTTATCATAGTAATATTCGAGACACAAAATGCAAAGGTCAAACTTATGATTGTACCAAAGCCTAAATTGAAAGTGAGCATGGATTACTAAAAACATCCATGTCCATGTTGCCTAATGTTCTCAAATGTCAATCCTATTTGTGACAACATATTTTTTTCTTCCTAAGATTATATATTCAAACTCAACCCTGTTGAAAATATCTAATCCTATCACTCACTTTATACTTTTCCTGATTTCTTAATGTCTCTATTGATATCGCCCTTCCGACATATTTTCCCCAGTTCATCATTGTGACTGACTCTTCACATGTGCTCACATTTAAATTCACTCTCTATCCGAAACCCTATTGCTAGAGAACTTTTTGTCCAAAACCTATACTCACTCTTCTTTCTGAAACTGAATATCTTTCTAATAATTCCAACTATCCTTTTTTGACTAGAAGTTCTCTTAAACATTCCATCATCCAACGTACAAGGTCCTATGCCATTGTACATCGATTTATCCGAGACATCTCTGCAGAAAATAATTCAAATCTACGTATCCCAATCAAGGGCCCAATGCCCTTCTGGGCTTCAAATCTTACCTACATTTCTGTTTTCATACTAATATTTCACGTATATTTTCTTGTAAATATTGCAGGTTCCCAAACATTCCTGCAGAATGATTCCTAACTCATATCGAACATGTTATTAATCCTAACCATACACTGTTCCCTCAATCTAACTTTACAGAAGATTAGGGACAGAGTTGGTCTTTCAATACAGGAATGTAGCAGATCTTCCACCTGCTAAGATCCTCAAAGGTCCATACAGAAATGATCCCTGGAGAAGATGTAGGCAGCTATGAAGGACGTGAGAGAGAAAAAGTCATCTCCATGTAATGGCTCACCGCTGGCTCCTAATAACCTCACAGAGTTGGCCAAGGAGTCCAGATCTGAGACAGGACAGGCAATTTCTGGGAACATAGTATGGCCCACCAGTCAGAGGACACTCCGGATAGTCACAGACCTACTTGGGGGAAGGAGGTGCCTTTGTGGGTTGGGTGTGAGTTTGTGGTCTTTTCTCATTTTCTGAGAATAGGTAGAAAAGGCAGTTTGTTCATTTTGGAGTGGATGGTTTCTAGAAAGTCGTTTGACAAAGAGTGTGTTTCTATGTCTGGGTATCCCAATGTGTTCGTGGATGAAGACATTAGAAAGAGCATGCATCAATGGATGTTTTCTGTCTAGTAGAAAGCTTCCCAGCATTCATCCTTCCCAATTTATAGATGGACTTGGCTTGCCTTCTGGATGGGCAACACCTACTGTCTTCCTAAGTTCCTGTTTTCTGCCTGAATTCTGGCCACTAACCATAATAGGCTCATGGTTATGTGTCCAAGATATGTACCACCTCCAAGCTCTGGGACATGGCCATGTACAGGATAGCTGAAGGGAATTGGAGCATCTCAGAAAACTCAGATATCAATGTGACCAGTAAAGTCTCTGTGGAGAAACCCTGCTTTGGGCCTTTTGCATACCTATTCTTCTGTTGCACTGAATAACAGGAAGGTCTTTGATTAGGCCACGCCTTTGTGAAGCCTGGAGAAAACAGTTTTCAAATGGAAATGAATGGGCATCACCTGGGGCTCTTTGCTTAATTGTTTGGAAAGGGATGTGTCTGAATTGGCCACTTGGCCCTGTGTGAGGCTGTGGCTTAGATACTTAGCACCTAATGGACCTAAAGAAACATCCCATGTGTGCACCCAAATCCAAAATGTCCAAAAAGCATTCATTGTGCACTACGCCTCTCGCCTTCCTCTGTAAGGTTCCTGATCTCCATCAAGTGAGAATAGGGATCCTTTGCATCAAATGAGTACTTCAAAGCCCTGCAGAGTCTAGCCCATTGGTGCTTGTGATTACGCATGACTCCAGTTCACACAAAGAATCTAAATCCCACAGTCAGTAAGCCTCAAATTGGAATTGTGGAGCAGTATTAAAGGCAGGGCTCTATGATCATTCCGTGTTCAAAGGAAGGGTGTCCAGGAAACCCTGACTTGTGACAAATGAGGTGCGAGGGTGCTTATTTTGAACACTGTGTTGGTCTTTGCCCCTCATGGAAACCTCCAGCCAGAGGTTATTATTAGTGTCTATATGGAAGAAGATGAGTGCCATGTGGGAGTCTTTTGTTTTTAATTGTGGTCATTTGTGTGGCGGTTGGAAGAGATATCTGGTTCCTCCTGGGCTTGAACTCTGGTGTGATTTCCCTTAGAGACTGAGTTGTGGAACTGTTTTCAGAGAAGTATTGCCATGAACTGTGTTGGGATTTTAGGAGGCCACACATGAGATTCGCCCTTGGAAACTGAGATCTAGGCCCAGGGTGGCTTTCCACAGAGCACAAGTAATCTCAGCCAGGATATCACAAGATTTTATTATTAAAGACTTGGCAGCCATAGTTGAGAGTCAAAACACACATGGAGCTCACATTGTAGACCTCAATGAGCCTGGCTTCATCTGACCTTTTGGCCACACTTTGGGAAGCTTTGCCTGTGATAGTTCTCCATTTCTTTTGTTCAAATGAGTTTCCTCGCCATTTAATGGTTCCTGAATGATTGGAAACCCACAGTGCCTCCAACTTCATCCTTAAAAAATAGCTAGATGAATACCACCAAATTTTTGAAATTCCCTTGACCAGGTGGCACTGGAGAACCTTTGGATTCCTGTTGCTGATCATGAGTATACCAGACAGTGCCTTGATTGACTTGGTTTCATGAAAATGGTGTAGAACAGAGATGCCAGTAAGTTGGAGCCTGCTGAGTAGTTGGCCTAGAGCAGTGGTGGGGAGGTGTCTGATATAACATCTGTGCTGAGGCCATGTTTATCTGCCATTGGCTTCCAAATGGCTTGTGACTGACATTGTGCATCCAGCAGACCCTTGTATGTAAAAGCATCTTGTTATATGGAGAGGTTTCAGGGCAATGTTCAGAATCAGGTTGCTATGGTCAATGGGGCAAGCTCTGTGGGAAAGAAGCTTGCTTGGTGCATTCTCCTGCAGACCCTGACCCACCACATGTGACAGAATTCCCTCCAGCACTTTGTCCCAGTGGAACTCCTTGTATTCCAAGAAACAAATACCAAACTTCCAGTGCAGCAGCAAGAAACACCACAAAAAGTGGAGGATGAAAAACGGCTTTACAGTAAACACGAGGAGACACTTAGCGCGCAGTGGCTACAGTTTACCTACAAAGAGAAAATTCAGCACTGCTGCCTCATGTTCATTGGGAAATAAGAAACAATGTCCTCCAGGTCACATAGATGCAGACCCAGTTATGATGGTCTAACTAGACGGAAGCTAAATCTCCTGACAACAACATATATTTCAAGTTCCCAAACTCAGAGGCAGTTTCTCAAAAGTCTTTAGGCCAGCAGAGCTCCATGTTTGTGCAATGTTTACATTGTCCCTTACTTTTGGAAACTCCTATACCACCTCCAAGGATATGAACTCCTGAGCATATTCCATTCCAGATATGTATTCACAGATTTTTGTAACTCATCTCCTCTAATTGTGTCTTACTTTAAGCGAAGGTGATGTCAAGGCATTGTTCTGGATGAGAGTGGGAAGATTTTATTGTAGCACATATTTGCATAAATATTGAATTTATTTTTCTATTTTCAATTCGAAATACTGAATCCCTGAAACTAACCCATATCCTACTAGACTCTGACTACTAATCCTAATATGATGGAGTAAAATAACCCACACAGAATAGAAATACAACCAGTTCAGAAGAGGCATGGTGTATAGTTGTACTTTCCTTTTGCATGATAAAGGGTTGGTGTTATAAATCTTGTCAATTTGTAGTTAAAATAGTCCTCTATGTGTTTTTAAATTTAACAAATATGTGAATTCCTGTCTCCCTTTCTCTGTAGCCTATTCAGCACATGCATTTTCATATGCACATATAGAATACTACATGGTATCACACGTACATATTTGTGAGGTAACTGACTTTGCAAATACAAATAGTTAGAAGAAAACACTTCTTCTAAATGCTGTTGGAACTGAAAATTCAACCTATAGGTGAGCTTCGTAGTTGAACAACATAAATCCATATTTAGTAAAATCAATATTTTGGGATCTGTGGATGATATATATTTCATGGTGAATTTCGATTGGCATACATAATGCTACTTTGTAATGTCTGTATTTAGGTGTGTATGTCTGTGTGTGTGTGTGTGTGTGTGTGTGTGTATTATATATATATTATACATATATATATATATATATATATATATATATTCACTCTGCTGATTATTCAAAATATAAAATATATGTGTCTTATTATACACTAACTAAATTCATTCATATTCATGTATTTGGATTTATAATCAACGTTTGAGAAGATTATTCTCAGAAATATTCATCCACCTGAAATACATGTTTGTTTCCTAGTACTGAAAACTAACTTCAGGGGATCATATTATGGCGGTGATGGGAGTTCATTACCCCCGTTTACCGCCTCACATTGCAGGAGAAGGACAAGTTAGAACGGCTAAAATCTATCTTGTTAGAAATTTTCAGGAAAATTGGTGTGCTCCAAAACCTACAGGAAGGATTTCCATTGCACAAGGACCAGCTACGGGGGCTCAAACGCCAGCGATTTGTCCTCACGGAGGGTCACGCTGCTTATTCAGCAAATCACCCCACAGCTAGTGTCTGCAATGCGCGCTGGGAAACGACGAGAGAGCAACGCAAAGATATAGCCCTGTGGATTATGCGGGCTCCTGCCAGCTGTGCAATCACTGTGCTCAGTGTTGAGTTGTGGGTTTGAAACGGGGGAAGGAAGCGGTCCAATTCGGTTTTCCACACCGGTGAGACCACAGAGGAAGATAGTGGTCACCATCTTGGAGAGCTGACGTCACCATCCCTGTTTTCGACTCATCACAGCTCATTCAGATACAGAATAGGTAATTTCAGGCTGCCATTCGCCTTCATCTTGCAGACAAATTACTCAGGGTCAGTGCTGAAGAACCCACGAAAATTGCTTCTTGGATCCTGCTCCTATCAGAACATACACCCAGCCCGGAGCGGCTGAATTCCGGGTCCCGGAACTGCTCTGGCCCAGGGCTAAAGAACCTGCAGAAACTGTTTCTTGGTCTGGGTCCTGCTGAATACTGTAAAGGTAAATGCCAACTGAGCCTTCATAGACAGTGGCAACAGGATTGAGACGGGGCTTGTGAGGGCCGGTCAGGACTCACTCGTTGCTTTGGTCACCTGGCAAAGGGAAAGAAATGCTGCCATTCACATGGGATACCAACATGGAAGAGATCTGATGTGATCACAAAGCGGTGGAGGAGATAACTTCATCTATACCAGCGGCGACAGAAATAGTTGGTCTCCTGGTAAAGAAAGTGAGTCACAAACATCCGAGTCTCTCTCACTTAGTCATCAAGCCAGAGGTGCAGAGCAGAGCTGCCGCCTGTGCCTGGAACAGGCCCAGCGACCCACCGGCATGGTAGTCACGTCACCCCAATTGGAGTAGGGGCAGAGCACACCCATGCCTGCAAGGTAGGCAGACGTACGACCGACCGGCAGAACAGGCCCAGGGGCCGGTCAGAATGGTAGACAGATCACCCTAATTGGAGGAGCATCACAGCCGCCAACCGCACCTGCAATGGAGACTTTTCCACTATACAAGAGCAATATAAATATATAGGGGGAAAATTTCAAAAACACAACAGTTTCACCAAGCAGAAAGAAACGCAAGCTGTATGAAAAGACAAGAAAAGAAAGGACCACAAGCAATGCAGGTCAACTCAACTTTAGAAGAGGTAATAGATGCAGCATATGGAATGTCAGATAAAGAATTCAGGATATACATGCTTCATGTGATCTGGAATCTCAAGGAAGACATTAGACAGCAAAAATCAGACAATGAAAGATCACTTCGACAATGAATTACATAAAAAAATCCAAGTAGCAAAGATCAACTATACAGTGAGATAGAGGTTATAAAAAACAAACAAACTGAAATCTTAGAAATGCAGGAAGTAATGAACCATCTTAAAAACTCAATTGAGAATACTACCATTAGAGCAGAATACTTAGAAGATAGAACATCAGACAATGAAGACAAAGTATTTCAACTCTAAAAGAACATATACAGCTCAGCAAGACTGTTAAGAAACCATGAGCAAAAGTGCAAGAAATATGGGATAACATAAAGAGACCAAACATAAGAGTCATTGGGATACAGGAAAGTATAGAGGTCCAAACCAAAGGAGTGAGCAATCTATTCAATGAAATAATAGGAGAAAAATTCCTAGACTTGAAGAATGAGACAAAATCCCAAATCCTAAAAGTCTACAGGACGCCGAACATGCAATATCATAAGAGATCCACACCTAGACACATGATAATGAAGATACCCAACATACAGAATAAGGAGAGAATTTTAAAAGCTACAAGAGAAAGGAAGCAGATTATAGTTAGTGGTAAACCAACCAGGATAACAGCTGATCTTTCAACACAGACTCTGAAAGCTAGAAGATCCTTTAATAACATATTTCAAACACTGAAAGAAAATGGGTTCCAACCAATAATCATGTATCCAGTGAAATTAAGCTTCAGATGGAAGATGAAGTTAAAACCTTCCACAATAAACAAAAGTGAAAAGAATTTGCAGCTAGAAAACCATCTCTTCAAAACATCCTCGGCAAAACATTACAGGAAGTGGAAATGGAAAATATCAATGAAAACCAACAGTGGAAGGTAGGACATTAAAGGGGGGAAAATAATCAAAGAGGAAAACAAACTATGTTTAGTAACATAAATAAACAAATATGGCTGGAAGAACAACCCATATCTAAATAATAACCAAAAATCTTAATGGCTTAAACTCACCAATTAAGAGACACAGGCTAGTAGAATGGATCACAAAACAAGAACCAACAAAATGCTGCCTACAGGAGACGCATTTTACAGGAAAAGACATACATAGATTCAAGGTGATACTTGGAAAAATCATATCACTCTTATGAACGTTGGAAACAAGCAGGAGTGTCCATACTCATATCAAATAAAATAGATTTCAAGCCAAAGTTAATCAAAAGGGATAAAGAAAGACACTACATACTACTCAAGAAAAACATACGCCAACAAGACGTAACAATCATAAATATATATGCCCCAAACAATGGTGCAGCTTTGTTCATCAAACAAACTCTTCTCAATTTCAAGAGTCTAATAGACCACAATACAGTAATCATGAGAGACATGAACACACCTCTCTCACCACTGGACAGATCTTCCAAACAAAAGTTGAATAAGAAAACTATAGAACTCAATAACACAATTAATAACCTAGACTTAATTGACATATATAGATTGTACAACCCATCATCAAGAAGTTACACTTTTTTCTCAGCAGAACATGGATCCTTCTCAAAAATACATCATATATTATGTCACAGGGCAACTCTTAGACAATAAAAAGGAGTAGAGATAATACCATGCATTTTATCTGATCATAATGGAATGAAACTAAAAATCAATGATATAAGAAGGAAGGAAAAATCATTCATCACTTGGAGAATGAACAATAGGATTCTGAATGATCAATGGGTTATTGAAGACATCAAAGAGGAAATTAAAAAATTCTTAGAGGTAAATGAAAACACAGACACAATATATCGGAATCTATGAGACACATTGAAAGCAGTTCTAAGAGGAAAATTCATTGCTTGGAGTTCATTCCTTAGAAAAAGAAAAAACCAACAAATAAATGATCTCATACGTCATCTCAAAATCTTAGAAAAACAAGAGCAAACAACAGCAAAAGAAGTAGAAGGCAAGAAATAATTAAAATAAGAGCAGAAATTAATGAAATCGAAACAAAAGAAACAATTGAAAAAATTGACAAAACAATACATTGGTTTTTTGAAAAAATAAATAAAATCGACAGACCCTTAGCCATGCTAACAAAGAGAAGAAGAGAGAGAACTCAAATTACTACCATATGAAATGAAAAAGGAAATATAACAAGAGACACTTCAGAAATACAGAAGAAAATCAGAAATTATTTTGAATTAATATACTCCAATAAAATAGAATATAGTGAAGGCATTGATAAATTTCTTAAGTCATATGATGTGCCCAGATTGAGTCAGGAGGATATAGACAACCTAAACAGTCTAATATCAATTGAGGAAATAGAAGAAACCATCAAAATACTACCAACTAAGAAAAGCCCAGGACCGGATGGGTATAGAGCATAGTTTTAAAAAACCTTTAAAGAAAAACAAAAACCAATACTTTTCAAGCTATTTCAGGAAAAATGCAAAAATCCTCAAAAAAAATTCTGGCGAATCAGACACAAAATCATATATATAAAAAAAAATGTGCACCATGATCAAGTAGGATTCATTCCTGGGATGCAAGGCTGGTACAATATACAGAAATCAATAAATGTTATTCATCACATCAATAGACTTAAAAATAAGAACCATATGATCATCTCGAGAGATGCGGAAAAAGCATTCGACAAGGTACAGCATCACTTTACGTTCAAAACTCTAGAAAAACTAGGGATAACAGGATCATACCTCAATATTGTAAAAGCAATCTATGCTAAGCCTCAGGCTAGCATCATTCTGAATGGAGAACAATTGAAGGCATTCCCCCTAAAATCTGGAGAAAAACAATGATGCCCTCTCTCACCCCTTCTGTTCAACATAGTTCTCGAAACACTGGCCAGAGCAATTAGAAAGGCTAAAGAAATTAAAGGCATAAAAATAGGAAGAGAAGAACTCAAATTATCGCTATTTGCAAAAGACATGATTCTATACCTAGCAGACCCAAAAGGGTCTACAAAGAAACTATTAGAGGTAATAAATGAATTCAGCAAAGTGGCAGGATATTAAATCACCACGCATAAATCAAAGGCATTTTTGTATATCAGCGACAAATCCTCTGAAATGGAAATGAGGACAATCACTCCATTCACAATATCCTCAAAAAAATAAATAAAATACTTGGGAGTCAACCTAACAAAAGAGGTGAAAGACTTATACAATGAACACTACAGAACCCTAAAGAGAGAAATAGAAGAAAATCTTAGAAGATGGAAAAATATACCCTGTTCATGGATAAGCATAACTAACATCATCAAAATGACAATATTACCAAAAGTTCTCTATAGGTTTAATGCAATGCCAATTAAAATCCCAAGGTCATTTCTTGTAGAAATAGATAAAACAATTATGAAATTCATATGGAAAAATAAAAGACCCAGAATAGCAAAAACAGCTCTAAGCAGGAAGTGTGAATCAGGCAGTATACCGATACCAGACCTCAAACTATACTACAGATCAATAGTAACAAAAATAGCATGGTACTGGTGCCAAAACAGGTGGGTGGACCAGTGGTACAGAATAGAGGACACAGAAACCAATCCAGAAAACTACAACTATCTTATATTTGATAAAGGGGCTAAAAGCATGCAGTGGAGGAAGGATAGCATCTTCAACAAATGGTGCTGGGAAAACTGGAATTCCATATGTAACAAAATGAAACTGAATCCCCTCCTCTCGCCATGCACAAGAGTTAACTCAAAATAGATCTAGGAGGTTGATATCAAATCAGAGACACTGCATCTGGTAGAAGAAAACTTTTGCCACAATCTACATACTGTGGGGTCGGGCTCCAAATTTCTCAATAGGACACCCATAGCACAAGAGTTAATCACTAGAATCAACAAATGGGACTTACGCAAACTAAATAGATTTTTCTCAGCAAAAGAAACAATAAGAGAGGTAAATAGGGAGCCTACATCCTTGGAACAAATCTTTACTCCTCACACTTCAGATAGAGCCCTAATATCAAGAGTATACAAAGAACTCAAAAAAATTAAACAATAAGAAAATGAATAACCCAATCAACAAATGGGCCAATGACCTGAACAGACACTTCTCAGAGGAGGACATACAATCAATCAATAAGTACATGAAAAAATGCTCACCATCTCTAGCAGTCAGAGAAAAGCAAAACAAACCCACCCTAAGATACCATCTCACTGCAGTAAGATTGGCAGTCATTATGAAGTCAAACGACAACATGTGCTGTCGAGGATGTGGGGAAAAGGGCACACCTGTACATTGCTGGTGGGACTGCAAATTAGTGCAGCCAATTTGGAAAGCAGTATGGAGATTTCTTGGAAAGCTGGGAATGGAACCACCATTTGACCTATTCCCCTTCTCGGTCTATTCCCTAAACACCTAAAAAGGGCATGCTACAGAGATACTGATAAATCGATGTTCATAGCAGCACAATTCACAATGGCAAGACTGTGGAACCAACCTAGATTCCCTTCAATAGATGAATGGATTAAAAATGTGGCATTTATATAGAATGGCTTTTGACTCACAAGGTGCAGCCAGCAGACCCTTATATGTAAAGGCAAATTGTTATATGGTTTGGTTTCAGGTAAATGTTCAGAATCAGGTTGCTATGGACACGGGGGCAAACTATGAGAGATAGAAGATTGGATGGTGCATTCTCCTGCAGACCCTGACCATAAACACGTGACAGAACTCTCTCCAGCACTGTGTCCCAGTTGAACTCCTTGTATTTCGTGATGCAAATACCAAACTCCCAGTGCAGCAGCAAGAAACCCACGAAAAGTGGAGGATGACCAAATGGCTTGACAGTTCAAACGGGGAGACACTTAGGTTCCAGTGTCCACAGTTTACTTAGGAAGAGAGAATTCAGCACTGTGGTCTCATGTTCATTGGAAAATAAGAAACCATGTCCTCCAGGTCACATAGATGCAGACCCATCTTTGAAGGTCTCACTACAAAGGAAGCTAAAGCTCCTTACAACAAAATATATTTCAAGTGCCCAACCTCAGAGAGACTTTCTCAAGAAGTCTTTAGGCCAGCAGAGCTCCATGTGTGTGGACTGTTTAACCTTTCCCTTACTTTTGGAAACTCCTTTAACACCTCCAATTTTTTGAACTACTGAGCATATTTTATTCCACATTTGAATTCACAGATTTTCTAACTCTTCTCCTCTAATTGTGTTTTACTAGGGTTGAAGGTAATGACAAGGCATTGTTCTTGATGAGAGTTGGAAGATTTTTGCGTAGCATATGTTTGCGTACACATTGGATTCATTTTCCTATTTTCCATTCAAAATACTGAATCCCTGACACTAACCCATACCCTACTAGACTTTGACGATTAATCCTAATATGGTGAAGAAAAATAACCCAAAGAGTATAGAAATACAAGCAGTTCAGAGGAGGCATGGTGTATACTAGGTCTTGCCTTTTGCATGATAAAGGGTAGGTATTATAAAAATAGTCAATTTTTAATTGAAATAGTTCTACATGTATTTTTAAAGGTAACAAATATGTGACTTCCTGTCTCCTTTTCTTTGTAGCCTATTCAGCACATGTATTTTTATACGCACATATAGAATCCTACCTGGTATCACACATAATATCTTTTGAGGATACTGACTTGGAAGATAAAAATTGTGAGAAGAGATCATTCCTCCTAAACGCTGTTGGAACTGAAAATTCAACCTATGTCAGCTTCCTAGTAGAACAACATTATACATGAATCCATGTTAAGCAAAATGAATATTTTTCGATATGTGGATTATATATATTTCATGATGAAATGCGATTGGCATATATATTGCTACTTTTTAATGTCTGTGCGTGTGTGTGTGTGTGTGTGTGACTCTCCAAGTTTTTTAAAATATGAAATATATGTGTATTATATACACTCCCTAAATTCATTCATGTTCATGTATGTGGATTTCTAATCAACTTTTCAGAAGATTATTCTCAGAAATATTCCTCCACCTGGAATACATATTTGTTTCCCATTACTGAAATCTGACTTCAGTTAATGGTTCATACAAATCCTAACATTTCTACATTAACTGACCCAGTTTAACATCAATGCAAGTAGATTACTATGGGACAAGATGTCTGTTTTGAACTTCATTTCTATTCAACACTGCTACATTACTATTTCTTCACGTTTAGCCCATCATAGCATATATATTTCATCCACAAGTTCACAAATTTAGAGGCATTTGGTTCACTTTAAATCCCTTCCTGCTTTAGAACACATGTATTCATCCAGGTTTCTTGACTGGAATTTTTTGAGACTTCTTTCCAAACACATTATTTTCGATTTCCATAATCCTTTTGAAGAAAATCTCACACACCCTTCATGATAAACCATAACCTAATATTACCATTAGATGTATAACTGGTTGGAATGAATGATTGTATATCAATATTAGATTTCCTGTATATTTTCAGATATCAATTAAATGAATTATTTAAAGTGGAACCAGTTATATTATTTATTCACAGTATGGTCTACTCATGCATTATCTCTATATTCACAGACACAGCGTACACCTCTTTGTACCCCCAATACTAATTTATACGTCTTCTCAATATTACTCCCGGAAATGGTTGAAGAAATACTCATGTCACCTGATCTAAATATACATTTTATCACAGTAATATTCTGGACAAAACTGCAAAGGTCACACTTATGATTTTACAAAGCCTAAATGGAAAGTGAACACGGATTACTAAAAACATCCATGTCCAGGTTGCCTAATGCTCTCAAATGTCATTCTTTGGTGACTACATATTTGTTTCTTCCTAAGATTATATATTCAAACTCAATCCTGTTGAAAATGTCTAATCCTAACACTCACTTTGTACTTTGCCTAATTTCCTATTGTCTTCCTTGATATTTGCTTTCCTACATTTTTTTCGTAGTTCATCTTTGTGACTGACTCTTCACATGTGCTGACATTGGCATTCACTCTCTAATCGAAACCCTGTTGCTAAAGATTTTTTTTTTCCAAATTCTATACTCACACTTCTTCCGAAAACTACCGATTATCTTCCTAATCTTACCGACTATCCCTTTTGGAGTTGATGTTCCCTTCTAAATTCAATCATCCAAGGTACAAAGTCTTATGCCATTGTATATTGATTTATCCAAGAAAACTCTGCTGAAGGTAATTCAATGCTAAGCATCCCAATCAAGGGCCCAATTCCCTTCTTGGCTTCAAATCTTACCTAGATTTCTTTTTTCATACATATATTTCACCTCTATGTTCTTATAAATATAGCAGATTCCCAATATCATTATTCATCCCTCAGAATAATTCCTAACCCAAATTGAACAAGTTATTAATGCTAACCATACACTGTTCCCTCAATCTAACTTTACAGAAGAGTGGGACAGAGTTGGTCTTACAATACAGGAATATAGGGGATCTTCCACCTGCTGAGAACCTCAAAGGTCCATGCAGATATGTCCCCTGGAGAAGATGTAGGCAGATATGAAGGACCAAACAAGGCCTGTGTGGAGAGCTGTTCCTGGGTGCCTATGGTTGATATACCATTCTAACTTGTAAAAGTGTCACATGAAGTAGGGGTAGCCACCAGCACTTGTCCCCGTTGAACTCCTTGTATTTCGTTAAGCAAATACCAAACTCCCAGTGCAGCAGCAAGAAACACCACGAAAATGGAGGATGAACAAATGGCTTCACAGTCCACATGGGGAGACACTTTGCCCCCAGTGGCCACAGATTACCTACAAACAGGGAATTCAGTACTGCTGCCATATGTTCATTATTAAATAAGATACCATGTCCTCCAGGTCACATAGATGCACACCCAGCTTTGATGGTCTCACTACAAAGAAGCTATAGCTCCGGACAACAATATAAATTTAAGTGCCCAACCTCAAAGCCAGTTTCTCAAGAAGTCTTTAGGCCAGAAGAGCTCCATGTTTGGGTTGTGTTTACAATGTCCCTTACTTTGTGAAACTCCTCCACCACATCCAAGGTTGTGAACTCCTGAGAATTTCCCATTCCAGATTGGATTTATTTTCCAATTTTCACTTCTACAGTAACTGACCTAGTTTTACATCAATGCAAGTAGATTCCTATGGAATATGATGTGTACTTTGAAGTTCATTTTTATTCAACACTGTTACATTACTATTTCTTCAGTTTATGCACATAATAGGATATATATTTATTCCACAAGTTAGGAAGTTTATAGGCATTTGTTTCACTTTCAATCACTTTCTGCTTCAGAACACATGTATTCCTCCATGTTTCTTGACTGGTCTTCTCATGAGACTTCTTTCCAAACACATTATTTTCTATTTCCGTAATCACTTTTGAAACAAAACTCACACACCCTTCATTATAAACCATAACTCTAAGATTACCATTAGATGTATAACTCTTTGGAATGAATGATTGTATATCAATATAAGATTTCCTATATATTTTCAGATATCAATTCAATCCATTATTTAAGTGGAACCAGTTATATTTTTCCCAGTATGATCTATTTATGCATTATCTCTATATTCATAGACACAGCGTACACCTCTTTGTACCCCCAATACTAATTTATTCGTCTTCACAATATTGCTCCCGGAAATGGTGAAGAAATACTCATTTCACCTGATCTACATATACATTTTATTACAGTAATATTCTGGACACCAAATGCAAAGGTCACACTTATTATTGTACCAAAGCCTAAATGGAAAGTGAGCATGGATTACTAAAAACATCCATGTCCACATTGCCTAATTCTCTCAAATGTCAATCCTATTCCTGACTACATATGTGTTTCTTCCTAAGATTATATATTCAACCTGAACCCTTTGAAAATGTCTAATCCTATCACTTTATAGTTTGCCTGATTTTGTAATGTCTCTATTGATATCTGCTTTCCTACATATTTCCCAAGTTCATCATTGTGATTGACTCTTCACATGTGCTGACAAACATATTCACTCTCTAACCAAAACCCTATTGCTAAAGAACTTTTGTTCCAAATACTATAATCACTCTTCTTCCTATACCTACTGACTATCTTCCTAATCCTACCGACTATCCCTGTTTGACTGGATGTTCTCTTGTACATTCAATCATCCAAGGTAGAAGATCCTATGCCATTGATTATAGATTTATTTTAGACATCTGTGCAGAAAGTAATTCAATGCTAATTATCCCAGTCAAGGTCCCAATGCCATTCTGGGCTTCGAATCTTACCTAGATTTCTGTTTTTATAATTATATTTCACCTCTATATTCTTTTAAATATTTTAGGTTCCAAATACCATCATTCATCCAGCAGAATGATTTCTAACCCAAATCAAACATGTCGTTAACCTTAACCATTCACTGTTCCATCAATCTAACTTTACGGAAGAGCAGGGATAGAGTTGGTCTTAAAACACAGGAATGTATGAGATATTTCACCTGATGAAAACCTCAAAGGTACATGCATAAATGATCCCTGAAGAACATGAAGGCAGCTATAAAGGACCTGAGAGAGCAAAAGTCATCTTCAATGGCAAACAAACTGGTCAGGATGAAGGGTTCTGTCTGAATCAGCCTCTCTCTTCTTAATGTAGAGAAAATGGACCAAACCCAGCCTGTGTGGGTAGCTGTTCCAGGGCGCCTATTATTGATATACCATTCTAACTTGTGAAAGTGTAACAGGAAGTAGGGGCAGCCTCCTTCTCATGTGACACTTGGAAGCCACTGGTAGGACAAAGTGATTGCCAAGGCAGTAACCTCATTCAGTTCCTGAAGGAAGTGACCTCACCTCACTTCCTTGGTGATTAAAATCTCTGAACTTTGGATTCATGAAGCCAGTCACCCATAGCCAGTCTCAGTCCCAGTCCCAGTGGTCACACTTGTTTGGATTTACCAAAGACAGAGTCAGTCTTTCTTGGTAACTACTGATGTGAGGATGGCCAAATGCCAGGAGAGCTCTGAAGAGGAGCCATTTCTGAGAAAGCAGGTAGTGGCTCACCTCTGGCTCCTGACACCTTCACAGAGTTAGCCAAGGAGACCAGATCTGACACAGGTCAGGCCATTTCAGGGGAATATAGTATGGTCGACCAGTCAGAGGACACTCTGGATATTCACAGACCTACTTGAGTTAAGGAGGTGCCTTTGTGGGTGTGGGTGTGAGTTTGTGGTTTTGTCTAATGTTTTGAGAATAGGTAGGAAAGGCGGTTTGTTTGGATTGGAGTGGATTGTTTCTAGTAAGTCGTTTGACAAGGCGAGTGCTTCTATGTCTGTGTTTCCCACTCTGTCCGTGGTTGTAGACATTAGAAAAGACAATGCATCAAGGATGTGTCCTGTCTAGTAGAATGCTTCCCAGCATTCTTCCTGCCCGATTTAGGAATGGACTGTGGCTCGCCTTATGCATGGGAAACACCTACTAACTTTCTAAGTTCCTGTTTTCTTCCTGAATTCTGGCAAATCTCAAGAATAGGCCCATGGTTTTGAGTCCAAGATATGTACCACCTCCAAGCTCTGTGACATGGCCATGTACTTGATAGCTGTAGGGAATGGGAACATCTTAGAAAACTCAAATAAATGTGTGACCAGTAAACTCTCAGTGGAGAGACCCTGCTTTGGTTTATTTGCATACTTATGGTTATGTTGCCCTGAATGTCAAGAAGGTCTTTGCCTCAGGCCACCCCTTTGTGAAGCCTGAAGAAAACTGTTTTCAAATGGAAATAAATGGGCATAACATGTTGCTCTTTGCTTAATTGCTTTGGAAAGGGATGTGTCCGAATCAGCCTCTTGGGCCTCTGTGAGGTTGTGGCTTAGATTCTCAGCACATGATAGATCTAAAGATAGATTCCATGTGTGCAATCAAAACCAAAATGGCAAAAAAATTAGTCATTGTGGATGAGTCTCTTGCATTCCTCTGTTAGGTTCTTTACCTCCATCAAGTGTGAATAGGAATCCTTTAGGTCAAATGAGTTCTTTAAAGCCCTGCAGAGGTGCTTGTGTTTTCTCAAGACTCCAAATCACATAAAGAATCTATACCTGAGAGTCAGTAGGCCTGAAATTGGAGAAGGAGAGCAGTATTAATGGCAGGCCTATTTGATCACTCCTGGTTCACAGGAAGGGTGTCCATGTCACCCTGACTTTAGGCAAATGAGGGGCAAGCAACATTATTTTGGACACTCTCTTGGGATGCATTCCGCATGGTAACCTCCAGCCAGAGGTTATGATGAATGTCTATATTTAAGAAGATGAGGGCCATGTGGGTGTATTTTGGTTTTAATTGTGGTCATTCTTGTGGCAGTTGGAAGAGATGACTGGATCCACCTGGGCTTGAACTCTGGTGTCATTCCCCTTAGAGACTGAGTTCTGGAACACACATCAAGGAAGAATTGCCATAAATTGTGTGGGGATTTTAAGAGGCCACGCATGAGAGTCGCCCTTGGAAACTGAGATCTATGCCCACGGTGGCTTTCCACAGAGCACTGGGAATCTCAGACAGGATATCACATGATTTAATTCTGAAAGACTTGGCAGCCATATTTGATAGTCAAAACACACATGGACCTCAATTGTAGACCTCAATGGGCGTGGCTTCATGTGACCTTTTGGCCATGCTCTGGGAAGCCTTGCCTGTGAGAGTTCTCCAGAGCTTTCATTGAAATGATCTTCCTCAACATTGAATAATTCCTGAATGAATTGAAATAAACAGTGCCTCCAACTTTATCCTTGAAAATTGGCTAGATAAATACCATGAAATTTTTAAAATTCCAATGACCAGGTGGCACTGAAGAACCTTTGGATGTCCTGTTGCTGATCATGAGTGTACCAGACAGTGCCTTGATTAACTGGTTTTCATGAATATGGTGTAGAATGGAGATGCCAGTAATTTGGAGCCTGCAGAATAGTGGGCCTAGAGCAGAGGTGATTAAGTGTGTGATAAAACATCTGTGGTGGGGTCATGTGGATCTGCCATTGTCTTCCAAATGGCTTGTGACTGATATGTTGCAGCCAGCAGAACATTGTATGTAAACGCATCATGTTATATGGAGAGGTTTAAGGGCAATGTTCAGAATCAGGTTGCTATGGTCACGGAGGCAACCTATGTGGTATACAAGCCCTGTTGGTGCATTCTCCTGCAGACCCTGACCCACCACATGTGACAGAACTCCCTCCAGCACTGTGGTCAAGTTTAACTCCTTGTATTTCATGAAACAAATACAAAACTCTGAGTGCAGCAGGAGACATTATAAAAAGTGGAGGATGATGAAATGGCTTCACAGTCCACATGGGGAGACACATAGACCCCAGTGGCCATAGTTTACCTACAAAGAGAGAATTCAGCACTGCTGCTTCATGTTCATTGGAAAATTATAAACCATGTGCTCAAGGTCACAGAGATGCATAAACAGCTTTGATGGTCTTACTAGAAAAAAAGCTAAAGCTCCTGAAAACAACATATATTTCAACTGTCCATCTTAGAGGCAGTTTCTGCAGAGTCTTTAGGCTGGCAAATCTTCATGTTTGTGGAGTATTTACATAGTCCCTTACTTTTGGAAACTCCTCTACCATCTCCAAGGTTGTGAAATCTGGAGCAGTTTTCATTTCAGGTATGAATTCAAAGATTTTCTAACTCTTTTCCTCTAATTGTGTCTTACTTGGGGTGAAAATAATGTAAAGTTATTGTTCTAAATGAGAGTGGGAAAATTTTTGTGTAACACTAATTTGCATACACATTGATCCATTTTCCAATTTTCCATTTGAAATACTGAATCCCTGACAGTAACTCATACCCTACTATACTCTGATTACTAATCCTAATATGATGGAGAATAATACCCAAACAGAATGAAAATACAAGCAGTTCAGTGGAGACATGGTGTACAGTTGGACTTCCCTTTTGCATGATTAAGGGTAGGTGTTATAAATCTACTCAATTTTTAATTGAAATAGTCCTCCATGTGTTTTTAAAGTTCACAAATATGTTAATATGTCTCCCTTTCTCTGTAGCCTACTCAGCACATGTATTTTAATATGCACATAGAGAATCCTACCTGGTATCACACGTACATTTTCATGAGTTGCCTGAATTGGCAGATACAAATTGTGAGAAGAGATCAGTCCTCCTAAACCCTGTGGGAACTGAAAATTCAAGGTATGTGTGAGCTTCCCAGTAGAACAATATTATACATAAATCCATGTTCAGTATAATAAATATTTTTGCATCTGTGGATGATGTATATTACATGATGAATTATGATTAGCATGTATTTTTTGATACTTTTTAATGTATATTTGTGTTTATTTAAAATATATATATATATATATATATATATATATATATATATATCCAGATTTCTCAAAATATGAAATATATGTGTCTTATAAACACTCTGTAAATTCATTCATGTTCATGTATATGGATTTATAATCAACTTTTCAGAAGATAATTCTCAGAAATATTCATCCACCTGAAATACATATTTGTTTCCCAGTACTGAAAACTAACTTCAATCAATGGTGTTTACAAATCCTAATATTTCTACAGTAACTGACCCAGTTTAACATCAATGCCAGTAGATTCCAATGGGACATGATGTCTATATTGACCTTCATTTTAATCCAACACTGGTACATTACTATTTCTTCAGTTTTTGCACATCATAGGATATGTATTTCATCCACAAGTTCACAAATATATAGGAATTTGTTTCACTTTCAAACACTTCTTGCTTCAGAACACATGTATTCCTCCATGTTACTTGACTCGTCTTTTCATGAGACTTCTTTCCAAATACATTATTTTCAATTTCCATAATCAATTTCGAAGCTAAACTCACACACTCTTCATGATGAACCATAACATTAATATTAACATTAGATGTATAACTGGTTGGAATGAAAAATTGTATATCAATATAAGGTTTCCTCTATATGTTCACGATTCAATTCAATCCATTATTTAAAGTTGGAACCAGTTATGTTTTTTATTCACAGTATTGTCTATTAATGCATTATCTCTATATTCATAGATACAGTGTACTCCTCTTTGTCCCTTCAATACTAATTTATACGTCTTCAAAATATCGCTCCCAGAAATGGTGGAAGAAATACTCATGTCACCTTATCTATATATAGATTTCATCACAGGAATATTCTGGACACAAAAAGCGAAGGTCACACTCATGATTGTATCAAAGCCTAAATGCCAAGGGAGCGTGGATTACTAAAAAGAACCATGTCCAGGTTGCCTAATGCTCTCAAATGTAAATCCAATTGGTGACTACATATTTGTTTCTTCCTAAGATTATATATTCAACCTCAAACATGTTGAAAATGTCTAATCCTATCACTCACTTCATACTTTGCCTGATTTCGTAATATCTTTATTGATACCTGCTTTCATACATATTTCCCCCAGTTCATCATTGTGACTGATACGTCACATATGCTGACATTTACATTCACTCTCTACCCGAAACCCTATTGCTAAAGAACTTTTGGTCCAAATCCTATACTCACTCTTCTTTCTAAACCTACTGACTATCTTCCTAATGCTACTGACTATAGTTTTTTGACTCGATGTTCTCTTCGACAATCAATTATCCAAGGTATAAGGTCCTATGCCATTGTATATCAATTTATCTGAGACACATGTGCAGAACATAATTCAAACCTAAGTATCCCACACAAGGGCCCAGTTCCCTTCTGGCTTCCAATCTTTCCTAGATTTCTGTTTTTATACTTATATTTTACCTATATATTTTTGTAAATATCACAGGCTCCCAATACCATTATTCATCTGGCAGAAAGATTCCTAACCCAAATCAAACATGTTATTAACCCTAAACATACACTTTTCCCTCAATCTAACTTTACAGAAGAGGAGGGACAGAGTTGGTCTTACAATACAGGAATGTAGGGGATCTTCCACCTGCTTAGAACATCAAAGGTATATGCAGAAATGATCCCCTGAGATGATGAAGGAAGCTATGAAGGACCTGAGAGAGCAAAAGACATCTTCCATGGCAAACTATCTGGTGAGGATGAAGGGATGTGTCTCAATCAGCCTTTACCTTCTTAATGTAGAGAAGATGGACCAAACCAGGCCTGTGTGGAGAGCTGTTCCCAGGTACCTATGGTTGGTATACCATTCTAACTGTGAAAGTGTGACAGGAAGTAGGGACAGCCTCCATCTCATGGGACTTTTAGAAGTAACTTTTAGGACAAAGTGGTTGCAAAGTCAGTGACCTCATTCAGTTCCTGAAGGAAATGACCTCACCTCACTGCCTTGGTGATTTAACTCTCTGGACGTTTGATCCTGGAAGACAGGCACCAAGAGCCAGTCACAGTCCCAGTCCCAGTGGTCTCACTTGTTTTGATTTATCAAGAACAGAGTCAGTCTTTCTTAGTACCTACTGATGTGACGATGGCCAAATGACGGGAAAGCTCTGAAGAGGAGCTTTTCCTGGGAAATCAGGTAGTGGCTCACCCATGGCTCCTAACAACTTCAAAGTGTTGGCCAAGGAGACTAGATCTGATACAGGACAGGCCATTTTGGGGTAACATACAATGGCCCACCATTCCGAGGACACTCTGGATAGTCACAGACTTACTTGAGCAAAGGAGGTGCCTTTGAGTGTGTGTGTGTGTGGGTTTGTGGTTTTGTCTCATGTTCTGAGAATAGGAAGGAAAGGCTCTTTGTTTGGAATGGTGTGGACTGTTTCCAGTAAGTCGTTTGACAAGGCGAGTGCTTCTATGTCTGTGCATCCCACTCTGTCCGTGGTTGTAGACATTAGAAAAGAGAATGCATCAATGGATGTGTCCTGTCTAGTAGAAAGCTTCCAAACATTCATCCTGCCCAATTTACAAATGGACTGCAGCTTGTCTTATTGAAGGGCAACATCTGCTCTCTTACTAAGTTTCTGATTTCTTCCTGAATTCTGGAAACTCTCCAGAATAGCCTCATGGTTTTGTGTCCAAGATATGTACCACCTCCAAGCTCTGTGATATGGTGATGTACTGGATAGCTGAAGGGAATGGCGAGCATCTAAGAAAACTCAGATATCAGTGGGACCAGGAAAGTCTCAGTGGAGAAACCCTTCTTTCGGGCTTTTGCTTATCTATTGTTCTGCTGCCCTGAATTTCAGGAAGGTTTTTACCTCAGGACACTCATTTGTGAAGCCTGAAGAAAACAGTTTTCAAATGGAAATGAATGGGCATCACCTGTGGCTCTTTGCTTAATTTCATTGGAAATGGATGTTTCTGAAACAGCCTCTTGGCCCTGTGTGAGGCTGTGGTTAGATACTCAGCACCTTATACATCCCACGTGTTCATCCAAAACCAAAATGGCCAAAGGAGCAGTCCTTGTGGATGAAGTCTCTCCCTACCTCTGTAAGGTTCCTGACCTCTATCAAGTGAGAATAGGGTGCCTTTGGGTCAAATGAGTTCTTCAAAGCCCTTCAGAGGCTAGCCCATAGGTGATTCCAATGATTCCAATTCACATGAAGATTCTAAACCCCACAGTCAGTAGTCCTCAAATTGGAGAAGCAGAGCAGTATTAACGGCAGGCCTATTTGATCAGTCATGGTTCACAGAAAGGTGTTCAGGCCACCCCAACTTTAAGCAAATGAGGGGCAAGGGAGCTTATTTTGGACACTGTCTTGGGCTGTGACCCTCATGGAAACCTCCATCCAGAGGTTAAAATGAGTGTCTATATGGAAGAAGATGATGGCCATGTGGAAGTGTTCTGGTTTTAATTGTGGTTATTAGTGTGGTTGTTGAAAAATATGACTGGCTCCACCTGGTCTTGAACTCTGGTGTGATTCCCCTTAGAGACTGAGTTCTGGAACTGATCTCAGAGAAGTATTGCCATGAGTTTTGCTGGGATTTTAGAAGGCCATGCATGAGAGTCACCCTTGGAATCTGAGATCTGTGCCCAGGAAGGCTTTCCACAGAGCCCAGGGAATCTCAGCCAGGTTATCACATAATTTTTTTCTGAAAGAATTAGCAGCCATAGTTGAGAGGCAAAACAGGCAAGGATTTTACATTGTAGACCTCAATGGGCCTGGCTTCATGTGACCATTTGGCAACACTTTGGGAAGCCTTGCCTGTGAGAGTTATCCAGAGCGTTCATTGAAATGGGCTTCCTCACCATTTAATGGTCACTGAATTAAATGAAACCCTCAGTGCCTACAACTTCATCCTTGAAAAATGGGCTCGATAAATACCATGAAATTTTTGAAATTCCCATGACGAGGTGGCACTGGAAAACCATTGGAGATCCTGTTGCTGATCATGAGTGTACCAGAAAGTGCCTTGATTGACTGGGTTTCACAAAAAAATTGTGTAGAACAGAGATGCCAGTAAGTTGGAACCTGCTGAGTAGTGGGCCTAAAGCAAAGGTGGGTAGGTGTGAGATAAAACATCTCTGGTGGTTTCATGTAGATCGGCCGTTGGCTTTCAAATGGCTTGTGACTGACATGATGCAGCCAGCAGACCCTTATATGAAAAGGCATCTTGTTATATGGATAGGTTTCTGGGCAATATTCAGAATCAGGTTGATATGGTCAAGGGGGCAAGCTATGTTGGACATAAGCCTGGTTGGTGCATTCTCCTGCAGACTCTGTCCCACCACACGTGACAGAACTCCCTCCAGCACTGTGTCCCAGTTGAACTCCTTGTATTTCATGAAGCAAATACCAAACTCCCAGTGCAGCAGCAAGAATCTCCACGAAAAGTAGAGTATGACCAAATGGCTTCACAGTCCACACGAAGAGACACTTATCCCCCAGTTGCCACAGTTTACCTACAAAGTGAGAATTCAGCACTGCTGCCTCATTTTCATTGGAAAATAAGATACCATGTCCTCCAGGTCACATAGATGTTGACCCAGTTTTGATGCTCTCACTACATAGGATGCTAAAGCTACCGACAACAACATACATTTCAAGTGTCCCAACTCAGAGGCAGTATCTCAAGAAGTCTTTAGGCCTGCAGAGCTCCATGTTTGTGGAGTGTTTACCTTGTCTTTTATTTTTGGAAAGTCATCTATCACCTCCAAGGTTGTGAATTCCTGAGCATATTCCATTCCGGGTATGTATTCACAGATTTTCTAACTCTTATCCTCTAATTGTGTATTTCTTCCAGCGAGGGTAATATCAAGGGATTGTTCTTAATGTGAGTGGGAAGATTTTTGTGTAGCACATATTTGCAAACACATTGGGTTTGCTTTCCTATTTTCCATTCAAAATACTGAATCTCTGACACTAACCCATACCCTACTAGACTCTGACTACTAATTCTTATATGATGGAGAATAGTAACCCAAACAGAATACAAATACCAGCAATTCAGAGAAGGCATGATATGTAGTTGGACATCCCTTTTGGATTATATTGTGTAGGAGTTAAAATATATATTTAATGTTTATTGACATAGTTCTCCATGTTTTTAAAATTAACAAATATGTGAATTCCTCTCTCCCTTTTCTGTAGCCTATTAAGCACATGTATTTTTTATGCACAAATAGAATCCTACCTGGTATCACATGTACATTCTTCTGAGGTGGCTGACATGGCAGATAAAAATTGTGAGAAGAGATCACTCCTCCTAACCTCTGTTGGAACCGAAAATTTAACCTATGGGTGAGCTTCCTAGTTGACCAACATTATGCATAAATCCATTTTCAGTAAAATGTGTATTTTTGGATAAGTGGATGTTATATATTTAATGATGAATTTCGATTGGCATATATATTGCTACTTTTTAATGTCTCTGTGTGTGTGTGTTTGTGTGTGTGTGTGTGTGTGTATATATATATATATATATATATATATATATATATATATATATATACTCTCCAGATTTTTCAAAATATGAAATATATGTGTCTTATTATACACTTCCTAAAATCATTTATATTCATGTATGAGGATTTATAATGAACTTTTCACAAGATTATTCTCAGAAATATTCATCCACCTGAAATACATATTTGTTTCCTAATACTGAAAACTAACTTCAGTGAATGGTGCATACAAATCATAATATTTTGACATTGCAAGAGGGCCGTGAATAGAGAGCATCATACCCATTGTACCGCGCCACTGCCCAGGTGACTAACGACTAAGAATGACAAAAAACTATCTTGTTAGGAACTTACAGCAAAATGGGGGTGCACTGAAACCTAGAAGAAGGATTTCTAGCACTGAGGTCCGGTAAATGAGTCCCAAACATGAGCCAACTCTGTGACCGGAGATCCTGTCTGACTGATCCGCGCGACCCGTCCAGTGGCTACAGACAGCAGGGCACCACCGAGATGCGATCAATAATCACGGAGAAACGTTGATGCAGATTCTGTGGAATTCTGCCAGTAGAGTCCCCACTGAACCCTAGGCTGAGTTCAGGGTTTCAGATGGGGAAGGAAGTGGTACAGTTCTAACCCCCACAATAGAAACTCCACAAAGGAAACCAACGGCCACCATCTTGGTGAGCTGAAGTAACGACAGCCACTCCCCTACAGATTGCAACAATAAAACAGGTGCTGTTACTCAGCTCATTTCCCATACTTCGGGGAATTTGCATCAAATCTCTCCTAGGCTTTCTGGGGGAGAGATTATCAGAGCGAGCCTGCATAAAGACAGGGGAAAACTAGAGGCACCTGACTTTCAACTCCCCCTCCCATCAGTGGTGAAAAAAACCTGTCTAGCCAGCGCTGAGAGAGGGGCAAGTGGAAAAAAAATTCAAAACAATAGAGTGCCGGGATTCCCAATAGCCAACTGTGCAATCAGAGATCCGGGCTGATTGAATCATGCAGCCAGGCCTGCTGTTTCAGATGGCGGGGCACCACCGAGAAGTGACCTGAGGCAGGGAGAAATGTTGCTGCGGTTTCTGTGGAATCCTGCCGGCTGAGCTCCCACTGATCCCCGGGCTGAGTTTGGGAATTCAGACAGGGAAGAAAGTGGTATAGTTTTATCCCCCACAAAAGAAACTCCACCAAGGAAACCAGCGGCCACCATCTTTGAGATCTGAAGTAACCACCGCCCCTCTCCAATAGATTGCAACAATAAAACAGATGTGTGTTACTCAGCTCATCTCTCATACAGCGGGGAATTTGCATAAAATGTCTCCTAGGCTTTCCGGGGGAGGGTTAATCAGAACAAGCCTGCATAAAGACGCAAGAAAAACTAGAGACACCTGACTTTCGACTCCCCCTACCATCAGTGGCGATAACGAAACGTGTATAGCCAGTGCTGGGGGAGGGGCAAGCGGAAAAAATCAAAACAATAGAGTGTCTGGGTTCCCAAAAGACACCCTCCACACCCAACAAACGGCAGGCACAGAGTACAGTTTGAACTGCCGAGAGGCATCACTCAGGGGAAATCTGGTCTAGAAAAAGAAACCAGGACAAGCAGGAGAAACCAAAGGACTAGAAGGCAGGCCCTTGTGACTGGGCGGCTGGAGACCGCAGGCCTGCATGTGACATTCCACCCACTGCCTGAGTGACTGGGGGGCTGAGGAATGCCCGCCCGCCGGCAACCGAGCGTGAGACTGCGTGGCTAGAGATTGCCAACCCAACGGCGACAGCCCACCTGCTGCCCGTGTGACTGGGCGGCTGGAGACCGCCTGCCCGCTGGCGACCAACCGCGCAATTGGGCGGCTGGAGACCACCCGCCTGCCAGTGACCCAGAGCTGAAACAAACCAGAGACAGTCAAGTCCCACGCCCCAATTCGGACACCTCGGCAAGGAGCCTGGGGCCCGCCAAAGCAGAGAGGTGACATCACTGGAGCTCGGCCTTCAGAATTACTTCCAAGCGGAATCCACTTTAGCAGGCATAGTTTACCAACACAAAGGAGAGACAACAGAGATAGACAACACCAAAACAAATCTAAAGAATAAAGCAGAAACACAGCAATCAAATAGAGCTGGAAAGTAACGTGAACATCATGAAAAAACAAGGGCAAAAAAGGAGTACAAACAATGCAGGACAACTTAATTCTACAGGAGGACCTTGAAGCATCAGAAACAGGGATAGGGAAAGAACTCAAGGCATACCGAACTCAGATGGAAAGGAATATTAGAGAAGACATGAGGCAGCAAGTCCAAGCAATAAAAGTATATTTTGAAAATGAATTAAAAAAACAAATTCAAATGGCAAAGAATGAGCATTACCAGGAGATAGAGATCTTAAAAAAGATATTAAACAGTAATCCTAGAAATGCAGGAAAATATAAACCAAATTAAAAACTCAAACGAGAATATTACAAATAGACTAGATCAAGTAGAAGTCAGAACATCAGATAATGAAGACAAAGTTTACCAACTTGAAAAGAATTGAGTAAACACAGAAAAGATGCTTAAATCCCACCAGGAATTTATTCAAAAGATATGGGATGTTATAAAAAAACAAAAAACAAATTTAAGAGTCATCAGGATAGAAGAAGGCATAGAGATTCAAACCAAAGGAATGGACAACATATTAAATGAAATAATTCTATAAAACTTCCCAGAGATGAATGATGGATTGGATTGCCAATTCCTGGAAGCCTACAGGACCCCAAACATTCAAAACCAAAATAGACCAACTCCAAGACATATAATTATGAAGATAGCCAACATACAGAACAAGGAGAGAATATTAAAAGCTACAAGAGAAAGGAGGCAGATTACATTCAGGGGTAAACCAGTTAGGTTAACAACTGATTTTTCATCACATTCGTTGAAAGTGAGAAGATCCTGGAACAATGTAATTCAAATGCTGAAAAAAAAAAGAATTCCAACCAAGAATACCATATAAAGCAAAGTTAAGCTTCAGATTTGACAATGAAATTAAAGTCTTTCACGATAAACAAAGCTAAAACAATTCTCAGCCAGAAAACCAGCACTGCAAAGCATTTTGTGCAAAATACTACAAGAAGAAGAGTTAAAAAATAGTGCCCAAAACTAACAGTGGGAAGTATCTCAGTAAAGCGGGAGGAAAGTAACCAAAAAAGTAAAAACTATCCAAACTAAAATATAATAAATAAATAAACATGACTGGAAGTACAAATCATATTTCAATTGTAACCTTAAATGTTAATGGCCTAATTTCACCAATCAAGAGACATGTGCTAGTGACCTGGATCAAAAAAACAAATCCAACAATATTCTGCGTTCAGAAGACTCATATGATAGGAAAAGACATACACAGGCTGAAGGTAAAAGGTTGGGAAAAATCATAACACTCACACGGCCCTCGGAAGCAAGAAGGATTTGCCATACTCATATGGAATAAAATCAACTTCAAACCTAAGTTAATCAAAAGGGATAAAGAATGACACTATATTCTGTTAAAAGGAATCATCCACCAACAAGAAAAAAACAATTATCAATTTGTATGCACCAAGCAATGGAGGTGCAACGTTCATAGAACAAACTCTCCTCAAGTTCAAGAGTCAAATAGACTACAACACAATAATTATGGGTGACTTCAACATACCACTCTCGGCATTAGAGAGATCCTCTAGACAAAAACTGAATAAAGAAACTATAGAACTCAACAGCACAATCAATAACCTAGACTTAACCAACATATATAGAATATATCAACCATCATCAAGTGGATACATGTTCTTCTCAGCAGCACATGGATACTACTCAGAGATACACCATATATTATGCCATAGGGCAATTCTTAGTAAATATAAAGGCATGGAGATTATACCGTGCACCATATATGATCATAATGGAATGAAACTGGAAATCAATGAGAAAAGAAAGAAGGAAAAATCCTACATCACATGGAAAATGAACAACATGCTACTGAATGATCAATGGGTTACAGAAGACATAAAGAAGGAGATAAAAAAATTCTTAGAGACAAATGACAATACAGACACAACATACCGGAATCTATGGGACACAATGAAAGCAGTTTTAAGAGGGAAATTCATTTCTTGGAGTTCTTTCCTCAAAAAAAGAAAAATACAACAAATAAATGAACTTAAACTACACCTCAAAAACCTAGAAAAGGAAGAGCAAAACAACAGCAAATGTAGTAGAAGACAAGAAATAATTAAATTTAGAGCAGAAATCAATGAAATTGAAACAAAAAAAAGTTGAAAAAATTGATAAAACAAAAAGTTGGTTCTTTGAAAAAATAAATAAGATCGACAGGCCCTTAGCCATGCTAAGGAAAAGAAGAAGAAAGAGAATTCAAATTACTAACATATGGGATGCAAAAGGCAATATCACAACAGACACTACAGAAATACAGAAGATAATTAGAAAGTATTTTGAAACACTATATTCCAACAAAATAGAATATTGTGAAGATATTGATAAATTTCTTAAGTCATTCGATCTGCCCAGATTGAGTCAGGAAGACACAAACAATTTAAACAGGCCAATAACAAAGGAAGAAATAGAAGAGGCAATCAAAAGACTACCAACCAAAAAAAAAGCCCTGGACCGGATGGGTATACAGCGGATTTCTACAAAACCTTCAAAGAAGAATTAAAACCAATATTTTTTCAACCTTTTTCAAGAAATAGAAAAAGAAGGAGCTCTTCCAAATTCATTCTATGAGGCCAACATCACCCTGATCCCGAAACCAGACAAAGACACTTCAAAGAAAGAATACTACAGACCAATATCTCTAATGAACTTGGATGCAAAAATTCTCAATAAAATCCTGACGAATCAAATACAAAAGCATATCAAAATAATTGTGCACCATCATCAAGAAGGATTCATCCCCGTGATGCAAGGATGGTTCAATATACGAAAATCAATAAATGCCATTCACCACATCAATAGAATTAAAGACAAGAACCATATGATCATATCGATAGATGCAGAAAAAGCACTTGACAAAGTTCTGCATCCCTTTATGATCAAAACACTATAAATACTAGGGATAACAGGAACTTACCTCAAAATTGTAAAAGCTATATATGCTAAACCTCAGGCTAGCATCATCCTAAATGGAGAAAAACTGAAGGCATTCCTTCTAAAATCTGGAACAAGACAGGGATGCCCTTTATCACCACTTCTATTCAATTTAGTTTTGAAATACTAGCCAGAGCAATTAAACAGACCAAAGAAATTAAAGGCATAAAAATAGGAAAAGAAGAATTTAAAGTATCACTATTTGCAGATGACATGATAATATATTTAACAGACACAAAAAGGTCTACAAAGAAATGGCTAGAGTTAATAAATGAATTCAGAAATGTGGCAGGGTATATAATTAACACGCATAAATCAAAGGCATTCCTGTATAACAGCAACAAAACTTCTGAAATGGAAATGAGGAAAACCACTCTATTCACAATATCCTCAAATAAAATAAGATACTTGGGAATCAACCTAACAAAAGAGGTGAAAGATTTATATAATGAAAACTACAGAACTCTAAAGAGAGAGATAGAAGAAGATCTCAGAAGATGGAAACATGTGCCCTGTTCATGAATAGGCAGATCTAACAACATAAAAATGGCAATATTACACAAAGTTCTCTACAGGTTTAATGCAATGCCAATCAAAATCCCAACGGCATTTCTTGTAGAAATAGATAAATCAATCATGAATTTCATATGGAAAAACAAAAGACCCAGAATAGCAAAAGCAACTCTAAGCAGGAAGTGTGAATCTGGAGGTATAGCGATACCAGAGTTCAAACTGTACTACAAAGCAATAGTAACAAAAACAGCATGGTACTGGTACCGAAAAAAGCAGGTGGACCAGTGGTACAGAAGAGAGGACACAGCAACCAATCCACAAAATTACAACTTTCTTATATTTGATAAAGGGGCTAAAAGCATGCAATGGAGGAAGGGTAGCATCTTCAACAAATGGTGCTGGGAAAATTGGAAATCCATATGCAACAAAATGAAACTGAATTCCCTTCTCTCGCCATGCACAAAATTTAACTCAAAATGGATCAAGGATCTAGATATAAAATCAGAGACACTGCATTTCATAGAAGAAAAAGTTGGCTACGATCTACATACTGTGGGGTCGGGCTCCAAATTTTTTAATAGGACGCGCATAGCCCAAGAGTTATTAACAAGAATAAAAAAATGAGACTTACTTAAACTAAAAAGTTTTTTTTCTCTGCCAGAGAAACAATAAGAGAGGTAAATAGAGAGCCTACATCCTGGGAACAAATTTTTACCCCTCACACTTCAGATAGAGCCCTAATATCCTGAACATACAAAGAATTTAAAAAAACTATCAATAAGATAACAAATAACCTAATCAACAAATGGGGCAAGGACCTGAAATGACACTTCACCGAGGAGGACATACAATCAATCAACAAGTACATGAAAAAATGCTCACCACATCTAGCAGTCAGAGAAATGCAAATCAAACCCACCCTAAGATACCATCTCACTCCAGTATGATTGGCAGCCATTATGAAGTCAAACAACAAGTGTTTACGAGGATGTGGGGAAAAGGGGACACTTGTACACTGCTGGTGGGACTGCAAATTGGTGAGGCCAACATGGAAAGCAGTATGGGAATTCCTGGGAAAGCTAGGAATGGATCCACCATTTGAACCAGCTATCGCCCTTCTCGGACTATTCCCTGAGGATCTTAAAAGAGTGTACTAAAGGGATACTGCCACATCAATGATCATAGTGGCACAATTCACAATAGCTAGACTGTGGAACCAACCTAGATGCAATTCAATAGATGAATGGATAAAAAAAATGTGGCATCTATACACGATGGATGCAGCACTAAAAAATTACAAAATCATTGAATTTGCAGGGAAATGGATGGCATTAAAGCAGATTATGCTAAGAGAAGCTAGCCAATCCTTAAAAAAATGGCAAATGTCTTCTTTGATAAAAAGAGAGTAACTAAGAATAGAACAGTGAGGAAGAGCATGAGGAAAAGATTAATATTAAACAAAGATGAGTGGGAGAGAGAAAGGGAGAGAGAAGGGAAAGCATATGGAAATGGTAGTAGACCCTCATTGTTACATAAAATTACATATAAGACGTTGTGAGGGGAAAGGCGGGAAAAAGAGAGAGAAGTGAAGAATAGCAGATGAGGAAGAGAGGGAAGATAGGATGGTAGGGGAGGGGGGATAGTAGGGGATAATAAAGGTAGCAGAGGACAACAGTCACTAATATGACATTATGTAAAAATGTGAATGTGTAACTGATGTGATTCTGCAATTCGTATTTGGGGAAAATTGGGAGTTCATAACCCATTTGAGTCAAATGTATGAAAGATGATATATCATGAGCTTTGTAATGTTTTGAAAAACCAATAAAAATAAATAAACAAAGGTTTAAAATTGAGTGGGAAGAAATCAGCTAAAAAAGAGTTGAGATGCATTCATTTTGATAAGCAGAAAGTTTGTTTTGTGTTGTTGTAAATATCACAAATTTATTTTACCAGAAAACTGGCTTTTAAAAATGAACATATATTGAGATTAAAGGATAATCCACCTACCTTAGTGAAAAATTCATATCATTTCCTATATTTTTCATATTTCATTTTTTTCGTGAATATTTTGTCATGGACCAGGTCTAGTCTTAGGCTACCTCTTCTGACAAGTTCGTACAATGTGTTGGATTGTTCTTTTCATCTTTTATTTGATAGTTTCTAGCTGATAATGTGTATTTTTCCTTATCTTTATTTGGAAATACATACCCAACTACATCTTTGCATTTTATGTTTTACTGGGGAAGAGACTCATCAAAAGCTCTTTATTATATGTATCAACAATCAAACATTTAGAGCATGCAATTATTCTTAATTTTGCATGAAAATATCTTTGTACCATTTTTCTTATAAAGATGTAGAATTATTAATACTGTCCCTACTGTAATAAGTAACTACTTACAAGAAGAATTAAACAATTGACTTTATATCAATCATGAATATGAAAATTAATAATATAAGTATTTGGCAATAAATATGCAATTGATAGAAATTAAAATCACGAGAAAGCCATTTAAAATGTCAGTGCATATGGTCCTTAAATAATAGGTTGTTCAAATGAAATTTCTCTAATTCATAAGAGTTAATATGCCATATTACAGCTTAATGTAATATAAAAACTTAAATGATAAGTATTGATAAATAAGAATGATACCTGTTTTCTTAAATATGTTTATTTGATTTTCACTGTAAGATGTTAATTCTGGAGACTTGACAATTAAGAAAGACATGGTCTATATTATTTCTAACTGGCTAATCAAAGTACTTTTAAATATATATGTATATATATAACATATGTAATACATATGCATGAATATAGATACATATGTATAATAAATGTATTGTAATATATCTATAGGTTATTATAATTATTAAATTTTCTCAAGAAAAAAGAATGACTATAAAAAACATTCTTAAATGTAAATTTCATAGCATATTACTGTTTGTAATGACATGAGAGAAAAACTCCTATGGAGGGAAAATGAAAAAGGAAGAGAGAGAAGGGGGAAAATGAGGAAGAAAGTGAGTAAAGAAGAGGGAGAGGAGTGTTTGATTATAAGATAAAAGTGGAGGGTCTCGGTGTCTGGCTCAGTGGTAACATGCTTGGCTAGCATGTGTGAGGCACTGGGTTATATTCTCATCACAACATATAAATAAATAAAATGAGGTCGATCAACAACTGAAAAAATTAAAATAAATGTAGAAATATTACCAAAATTCCAAGTTTTTATGAATGCTAAATAAAAAAAATTGTTGCATAGCCTTATGTAATTTCTAGACTCCCAAAAATAGTCATTTAATGATAGATTACTAGTGCGATAACTAAAAATCCATTGCTCTTTCCTCGACATTCTGTGGCATGCTAGTGCTTAAATAAATTGTATTATAACACCAAAAAAATTCTAATATTTCTACAGTAACTGACCCAGTTTAACATAAATGCAAGAAGATTCCCATGGGATATAATTGTATTTTGACGTTCATTTTTATTCAACACTGGTACATTACTATTTCTCCAGTTTATGCACATCATAATATGTATATTTCATTCACAATTTAGCAAATTTATACGCAATTGTTTTACTTTCAATCACTTCCTGCTTCAGAACACATGTATTCCTCCACGTTTCTTGACTGCTCCTTTCATGAGACTTTTTCCAAAGACATTATTTTTGATTTCCATTATCATTTTTGAAGCAAAACTCACACACCCGTCATGATAAACCATAACCCTAATATTACCATTAGATGTAAAACTGGTGGGAATGAATGATTGTATATCGATATAAGATTTCTTGCATACTTTCAAATATCAATTCAATCCATTATTTAAAGTGGAACCAGTTATATTATTTAATCACAGTATGGTCTATTCATGCATTATCTCTATGTTGATAGACACAGGGTACACCTGTGTGTACCCCCAATAATAATTTGTATATCTTCAAAATTTTGCTCCCAGAAATGGTGGAAGAAATACTCATATCAACTGATCTACATATACATTTTATCACAGTAATATTCTGGACACAAAATGCAAAGGTCACACTTAGGATTGTCCCAAAGCCTAAATGGAAAGTGAACATGGATTACTAAAAACATCCATGTCTTGGATGCCTAATTCTCTCAAATGTCAATCCTATTGGTGAGTACATATTTGTTTCTTCCAAAGATTATATATTCAACCTCAACCATGTTGAAAATGTCTAATCCTATCACTCACTTTATATTTTGTCTAATTTCCTAATGTCTCTATTGATATCTCTTTTCCTACATATTTTCCCCAGTTCATCATAGTGACTGATTCTTCACATGTGCTGACATTTACATTCACTCTTTATCCGAAACCCTATTGCTAAAGAACTTTTTGTCCAAATACTATACTCACTCTTTTTTCTAAACCTACCGACTATTTACCTAATCCTACGACTATCCCTTTTTGACTGGATGATCTCTTCAACAATCAATCATCCAAGGTACAAGGTCCTATACCATTGTATATTGATTTATCTGAGACATCTGTGCAGAACATACTTCAAAGCTAAGTATCCCAATCACGGGCCCAATGCCTTTCTGGTCTTCAAATCTTACCTAGATTTCAGTTTTCATAATTATATTTTACCTGTATATTCTTATATATATTGCAGGTTCCCAATACCATTATTCATCCAGCAGAATGATTCCTAACACAAATCGAACATGTTATTAATCCTAACTATACACTGTTCCCTCAATCCAACTTTACAGAAGAGCAGGGACAGAGTTGGTCTTACAATACAGGGGTGTAGGGGATCTTCCACCTGTTGACAACCTCAAATTTCCATGCAGATATGATCCCTGGAGAAGATGCAGGCAGCTATGAAAGGCCTGAGAGAGCAAAAGTCATCTTCCATGGCAAACAACTGGGTCAGGTTGAAAGCATGTGTCTGAATCATCCTCTCTTTTCTTAATGTAGGGAAGATTGACCAAACTAGGCCTGTGTGGAGAGCTGTTCCCAGGTGCCTATGGTTTCTATACCATTCGAACTTGTGAAAGTGTCACAGGAAGTAGGGGCATCCTCCATATTATGAGACCCTAGGAAGCAAATTTTAGGACAAAGTGGTTGCAAAGGCAGTGACCACATTCAGTTCCTGAAGGAAGTGACCTCACTTCACATCCTTGTTGATGGAACTCTCCGAATTTGGGTACCAGGAAGCCAGGAATCCAGACCCAGTCCAAGCTCCAGTCACAGTGGTCTCACTTGTTTGGATTTACCAAGGACAGAGTCAGTCTTTTGTGGTACCTAGTGATGTGAGGATGGCCAAATGCCAGGAAAGTTCTGAAGACGGGCCATTCCGGAGAAAGAAGGTAGAGGCTCACTGCTGTCTCCTGACCATTTCACAGAGTTGACCCAGGAGACCAGATCTGAGACAGGACTGGCCATTTCTGGGGAACATAGTATGGCCCTCCAGTCAGAGGACACTCTGGATAGTTTCAGACCTACTTGGGGGAAGGAGGTGACTTTGTGGGTGTTTGAGTGGGATTGTGTTTTTTTCTCATGTTCTGAGAATAGTTAGGAAAGGGGGTTTGTTTGGTTTGGAGTGAACTGTTTCTAGTTAGTCCTTTGACAAGGCGAGTGTTTCTATGTCTGTGTATCCCACTGTGTCCATGGTTGTAGACATTAGAAAAGAGAATGCCTCAATGGGTGTGTTCTGTCAAAGAGAAAACTTCCAAGCATTCATCCTGCCCATTTTATAAATGGACTGTGGCTTGCCTTATCATTGGGCAACACCTACTATTTTCTTACGTTCCTGTATCCTTCCTGAATTCTGGCCACTCTCCAAAATAGGCTCATGGTTTTGTGTACAAGATATGTACCACTTCCAAGCTCTGTGACATGGCCATGTACTGGATAGCTGAAGGGAATGGCAAGCATCTCAGAAAACTCTGATATCAGTGTGACCAGTAAAGTCTCAGTGGAGAAACCCTGCTTTGGGCCTTTTGATTACCTATTGTTATGTTGCCCTGAATATCAGGAATGTCTTTTCCTCAGGCTACTCCTTCCTGAAGCCTGAAGAAAACAGTTTTCACATGGAAATGAATGGGCATTGCCTTTGTGTTTTACAATAAAACCTTCACAGAGATTAGGCTCTACTTAACTTAAAAATACTTTTAAATTGTATCTAAGTGTAAAAAGTAACATGTAACTGTACATATCTTTTTGATAACAAGTCCAATTATACAACACAAATGATACACATAAATCTCCAACATGTTTTTATTTTAAGCCTAGAATTACCATACAACCTTAGAACACCAGCATGATACAATGCTCTTTTGAAGCTTCTACCTTACACACTTGTATACCTGGAAGATATGAACACATTAACACCACAATTACATTGATGTTTTTGTATTAACCAAGTTTAGCTTTTTAAAGAAATAACCTGGCATAATTTTATAAAAACAGTATTGTTTAACCAGCTGTTTAATTTTTTAAGATTACTTGCTCAAAACTTACACATATAACCAACTTACACAAACCTTTTTATTATTTACTTAAACCATTTTAATTACTTAATCATATAGACTCTCTTATCGAGAAACACATTTTCCCTCTATTAAATCTATATCTAGAAACTTTTAGTTTCTCTTTTCCATCTGTGAACCTCTTTCTGTTCACATTTTGAAACAATACTTATAAATTTCTGAATTTAAGCAGATTATTTTGTAGACATCAACATTTTATTAGGGCCTGTTTGTACACCTAGAAAACTTATAGGCCTAATTCTAAAGACATCTTTATTTTTATCTGTTTACCCAATTTGAATTGAACCATTTGAATCACGTGAATCCAAGATATTTATATCAATTTTTAAATATTTTATGAGCGCTCCTCATCTGTCAATTGTCATATCACTGCATGATATATGGACATACACACATACAGACATACCAACATACAACACGTAACACAAGTGTAACACATAACACAATAGTGAAGGCCTTGTAGCTTTTTCAGGTGAAATATCCATTGCAATGTTTAAAAACTCCACAGTTGATCAAAAATAGAACTGATCAGAAAACATTAACCCATCTGCAGGATCAAGATCATGAGCTCAAAAAATAAAAAATACAGAATCTAAGAAAAAGCAAGAGTGCCAAAAAAGATGACTGGCCAGTAATTAGTAAATACCATATAATGTACTTTTTGTTTGGATCTAGTTTGAGTTCAGGTAAAAAGACACTTTTACTCCTTTTTATCTGTCTCCTGCTGAGTGCTGCAGGCTTCTTTTATTTGCATATCAACTTAAGTCCTGGCTGAGGACTTGAAAACTGTAAAGGCTGGAGTTCTGAGCAGAAACCTCATGCCTAAGGCATTTTAGCTATAAGTCATAATTTCCAGGTTTGAATGTTGAAAATTATGATGCAAGTTTAAGATGTAATTCTCAAAATTTTATATCTTTATGTTTTTCTACACTAGAAAATCTTGAGTCCCTTAGCCTCACCACAAAAAACTGAAAATATGATCATTTTTTGATAATATTAAAGCCACCATCATAAGAAGTTTCTCTAGGATCATTAAGCCACTTTCTTTGTTCTGAAGTTTCTAAAGTAGTAGTAAGCTACATTAAATTTCTTGAAAAAAATTTTAAAAACAACCACAGACTACCATTTGTATCCCAAATTAAGCTTTAAAAATTTCCAAGACTGTTGCTAATTAATGTCATTTCACTAAGCCAGACCAACGTTTTAATTTAGCACGTTTTTAAAAAAATCTTACACATTGAACGGAACAGATATCATATCATAATTTATTATCTTTGCCCAAGTTAATGCACTGGTATAAATAGTGAAATTTTCTCAGGCTACCTAGTTCAAAATTAAAACTCTTTAATTATTTTTTTATCCGAAGTATTTAAGTTTTCTAGCATCAGCTATCTTAAATCAAACTAAACTCTTGTTTAAACCCAACTTTTATCTGTAAGATAGTGCAATGCTTTAGAAACCCATTCAGATACCCGATTGTTACAATTAAAAATATCATCTTTTAAATACAATTTCAGCCAAGATCATCCCCAAGAAACAATCTAAAATATCAACATATTACTGCATTCATGGTCCCATTTGTTAGTAAACAGAGGTGGAGCAATCCTTAAAGTGCAGGTAAGGAATAAGGGAGTTCCCCACAGCAAAATGGCTCTGACACCTGCTGGGAGTCCCTTAGCCTCACCATTTACTTACAGGATTAGTCCTTCTGGTGGTTTGACCCCAGGCACCAGGCATATTCTATATCTCCCACCTTTTCAGTAGTCAGCTTCCAAAAAATTCATCCTCTGCTTGCAATTGTTTTGAGTGCTAGGCTTCCCCAAGAGGGCAGAGTGTGGTTCATTGAAAGTCCCCACTGGTGTGTCAAAATTTATGACTGAAGGTTTGGTTCCCATCCCCAAAGCCAATTAATAACAATTTAATAATGAGGATAGGGTTTTGAGAAAAGTTTAAGCGAGATATCAATGTTCTTAGACCCCAGGCATTTCCTTCTGCAGTGGGCGTGCTCAAGCCAACTATGGGAAGAAAAGAAATTACTGCTTCCCTAATCTCGCTTAACAAAGAGAAGAAAAGTTTATCAAAGTTCTTTAAAACACAGCTAAGAGAGGTGTAAAAGGTGAGAACAGAAAAGCTGGTGGTTCTATTGACTTTTGGTCCCTCACAGAAGAAGCTTTAGGTTAAATTTTAGCTAAAGTTATTTCCACACATCTAAGGCAGGTTGGAACTCGGGACTCTGCATTGGTCCAAACAGTGCCATCACATTTAACAGAAACACAGACAAAAAGACACACAAAGACCATCATGCAGCTCCCGTTTGTTCACAACCCCAAGATCAACAATCTTGTGAGTCAGGGAGAATGGAGGGAAGAGAGGGAGGAGCAGAAGGTTTGAGTTATAGGATTGTGGGCAAAGGGGTCAGATTGGAGGCAGCGACCAGGAAAGGCTTCAGGGACAGAGGCATGTAATGGCTTTGTCCCATAATGAGAGTTACTCAAACAGAGACAAGGACAAAACAAACGTAACACAAACACGGGCACACAGTTAACGTTTAACACGAGTTCAGAAGTAAAGATTAGAACCCAGTAACTGGCATAACCTGATGAGTTACACCACAAAGACAGACAGTGAATTCAACCTGAGAGAAAAAAGTAGCCAGCAAGACCTGATGGGTTTGCAACAGAGTCACTTAATGAGGGCTCATCTGTCCCTCCTCACCTAATGAGGGCACTTCCGTATCTCCTCACCTAATGAGATCACATCTGTCCCTCCCCGAGTCCTTCAAGGTGTCCCTTGCAAGAACGTGGCCGGTGGCTTTAGGACACGTTTGTCCACCACTGCCAGGGGGAACTTACACGCTCTGCTGGCAGCCACTCTGCCAACCCAAACCGAAAACCGAAAAACCAAACCTGAACAAAAAGCTCTGAGTGATCACAAGGAAAAATGGAAAGAGGCACCTTTCTTACCCTCAGAGGGGTCCGTTGGGATCTCCTTGTTCGGTGCTGCACGATTCCCGGCCAACTCACCAAAATTAAGGGTTCAGCGAATGTCGGAGGAAGAGACCACCAAGAGACCGCGGATCATGCAACAGCAAAAAGCATTTATTGAGTTCCAATCCATCATGCTGGGGCTCCGTGCTCACTCAAGAAGGGAGAGCAGCCCAGAGCCACAAGCAGGAGTTGAGCAGTGCTTAAGTACACTTTTTGGGGAGGGCGGGACTTTACATACATCACAGTCTCTTTTAAAAAATCATCATACACCACGGGAAAATCAAACAACAATTCCAAAGATGATTAGCTCATTCTTTGGTGGGAACAGGTCTGGCAGGAGTGATAGGTCAGTTCTAAAGTGGGGTACACATTGAAACTGATTGGTTTAGGCCCTGTGATGCCTATGTGCCAGGCCACAAAGGGTACTAGGTTATTAAACAATCAGGCAGTCAGGGGAAAATTTACTGGGCAGTCCGGGAATTGTCCTACAAGCTACAGGAATTTCAGGTTTTGTGTATAGCATAGGAACGTAACAATACCTGGTCCTTTACATTTTAACTCAGACCTTGCAGCTTAGAAACTTTGCAACACCCAGTCTTTTAAACTTTAAATTTTACACATTAATTTCAATTTCTTTTACACTTACAGATTACTTCTGGTTCACAACAAGGGTGTCAAAGCCACCCTGACTTTAGGCAAATGAGGGGCAAGGGAGCTTATTTTGGACACTGTTTTTGGCTGTGCCCCTCATGGCAACCTCCAGCCAGATGTTATGATGAGTGTCTTTATGGAAGATGAGTGCCATGTAGGAGTCTTGTGGTTTTAATTGTAGTCATTTGTGTGGCGGTTGAAAGAGATGACTGGGTCCACATGGGCTTGAACTCTGCTGTGATTCCTCTTAGAGACTGAGTTCTGGAACTGACCTCAGAAAAGTATTGCCATGAATTGTGTTGGGATAACAGGAGGCCACGCATGAGCATCGCCCTTGGAAACTGAGATATAGGCCCAAGATGGCTTTCCACAGAGCACTGAGAATCTCAGCCAGGATATCACATTATTTTTTTGTGAAAGACTTGGCAGCCATAGTTGAGAGTCAAAACACACATGAACCTCACATTCAAGACTTCAATGGGCCTGGCTTCATGTGACCTTTTGGCCACTTTGGGAAGCCTTGCCTTAAAGAGTTCTGCAGAGCTTTCATTGAAATCAGCTTCCTCACCATGTAATGGTTCCTGAATGAATTGATACCCACAGTGCCTCCAACTTCATCCTTGAAAAATGGCTAGATAAATACCATGAATTTTTTTGAAATTTTCATGACCAGGTGGCCCTGGAGAACCTTTGGATGTTCTATTGCTGATCATGAGTGTACCAGACAGTGCCTTGATTGACTGGGTTTCATGAAAATGTTGTAGAACAGAGATGCTAGTGAGTTGGAGCCTCCTGAGTAGTGGGTGTAGAGCAGTGGACTATAGGTTTGTGAATAAATACCTCTGGTTTTACCACGTAGATCTGCCATTGGCTTCAAAAGACTTGTGACTGACATGGTGCAGGCCACAGATCCTTATATGTATAGGCATCTTGTTATATTGAGAGGTTTGAGGGCAATATTCAGAATCCGGTTGCTATAGTCAAGGGGGAAAGCTATGTGGGATAGACCCCTGTTTTGAACATTCTCCTGGAGACCCTGACCAACCACACGTGACAGAACTCCCTCCAGCACTGTGTCCTTGTTGAACTACTTGTATTTCATTAAGCCAATACCAAACTCCCAGTGCCACAGTAAGAAACACCACGAAAATGGAGGATGATGACCAAATGGTTTCACAGACCACAAGGGGAGACACTTAACTACCAGTGACCACAGTTTACCTACAAAGGGAGAATTCAGAACTCCTTCCTCATGTTCATTAGAAAATAAGGAACCATTTTCTCCAGGTCACATAGATGCAGATCCAGATTTGATGGTGTCACTACAAAAGAAGCTAAATCTTCTGACAACTACATATATTTCATGTGCCCAACCTGAGAGGAAGTTTCTCAAGAAGTCTTTAGGCCAGCAGAGCTCCATGTTTGTGCAGTTTTTAACCTCTCCCTTACTTTTGGAAACTGTTCTAACACATCGAATGTTGTGAACTCCTGAGCATTTTCAGTTCCACATATGTAATCACAGGTTTTCGAACTCCTCACCACTAATTGGGTCTCACTTGGAGTGAAGTTAATGTCAAGGAATTGTTCTGGATGAGAGTGGCAAGATTTTTGTGTAGCACATACTTGCATACACATTAGATTCATTTTCCTATTTTCCATTTTAAATACTGATCCCTGACACTAACACATACCCGACTACAATCTGAAAACTAAACCTAATATGATGGATAAAAAGAAACCTAACCGAAAAGAAATACAGGCCTTCCATAGGAGGCATGGTGTATACTTTGATTTGCCTTCTGCTTAATCAAGGGTATGTGTTATAAATCTTGTCAAATTTTCTTTGTAATATTTCTCCATGAGATATATATATATATATATATATATATATATATATATATATATTTTTTTTTTTTTTTCTCAAAACATGAAACATATGTGTATTATTAAACACTCCCTAATTTCATTCATGTTCCTGTATGTGGATTTATTATCAACTTTTCACAAGATTATTTCTCAGAAATATTCAACCACCTGAAATACATATTTCTTTCCTAGTACTGAAAACTAACTTCAATGAATGGTGCTTACAAATCCTAATATTTCTACAGTAACTGACCCAGTTTAACATCAATGCAAGTAGATTCCTATGGGACATGATGTGTATTTTGAAGTTCATTTTTATTCAACACTGGCACATTACTATTTCTTCAGTTTATGGAAATCATAGGATATATCTTACATCCACAAGTACACAAATTTATAGACATTTGGCTCAATTTCAATCACTTTCTCCTTGAGAACACATATATTACTCCATGTTTCTTTATGGTCTATTCACTAGACTTCTTTCTAAACACATTATTTTCGATTCCATAATCATTTTTGAAGCAAAACTCACACTCTTCATGATAAACCGTAACCCTAATATTACCATTAGATATATAACTGGTTGGAATGAATGTATGTATATCAATATAAGATTTGCTATATATTTTCAGATATCAATTCAATCCATTATTTAAAGTTGGAAATAGTTATATAATTTATTCACAATATTGTCTATTCATGCATCATCTCTAGATTCATCAACACAGGTTACAACAATTTGTATCCTCAGTACTAATTTATAAGTTTTCAAAATTTTGCTCCCCAAAATGGTGGAAGAAATACTCATGTCACCTGATGTACATATACATTTTATCACAGTAATATAATGGACACAGTATTGATAAATAAGAATGATACCCTTTTACTTAAATATGTTTATTTGATTTTCACTGTAAGATGTTAATTCTGGAAGACTTGAGAATTAAGAAAGATTTTGTCTATATTATTTCAAACAGGCTAATCAAAGTACTTTTAAATATATATATATATATATATATATATATATATATATATATATACATATATATATATAACATATGTAATACATATGCATGAATATAGATAATATGTATAATTAATGTATTGTAATATATCTATCAGGTGATTATAATTTTTAAATTTTCTCAAGAAAAAAGAATGACTATAAAAAACTGTCTTAAATGTAAATTTCATAGCATACTACTGTTTGTAATGACATGAGAGAAAAATACATATGGAGGGATAATGAAAAAGGAAGAGAAAGAAGGAAGAAAATGAGGAAGAAAGTGAGAAAAGAAGAGGGAGAGGAGTGTTTGATGATAAGATAAAAGTGGAGGGGCTGGGTTTGTGGCTCAGTGGTATCATGCTTGTCTACCATTTGTGAGGCACTGGGTTATATTCTCAGCACCAGATACAAATAAATAAAATAAAGGTCTATCACAAACTGAAAAAATAAAAAATAAAAAACTAGAAATATTACCATAATTCCAAGGTTTTATGAATGTTAAATAAAAAAAAATGTTATATAGCCTTATGTAATTTCTACACTCCCCAAAGTAGTCATTTAATGTTAGATAATTAATGCTATAACTGAAAATCCATTGCTCTTCCCTCTACCTTCTGTGGCATGCTAGTGCTAAAATAAATTGTATTATAACACCAAAAAAAATTCTAATATTTCTACAGTAACTGACCCAGTTTAACATCAATGCAAGAATATTCCTATGGGATATAATGTGTATTTTGACGTTCATTTTTATTCAACACTGGTATATTACTCTTTCTCCAGTTTATGCACATAATCGGATGCATATTTCATCCACAATTTAGATAATTTATACGCATTTTTTTACTTTCAATCACTTCCTGCTACAGAACACATGTATTCCTCCATGTTTCTTGACTGCTCTTTTCATGAGACTTTTTTCCAAACACATTATTTTCGATTTCCATTATCACTTTTGAAGCAAAACTCACACACCCGTCATGATAAACCATAACCCTAATATTACCATTACATGTATAAGTGGTGGGAAAGAATGATTGTATATCAATATAAGATTTCTTACTTAGTTAAAGGTATCCATTCAATCCATTATTTAAAGTGGAACCAGTTATATTATTTGGTCACAGTATGGTCTATTCATGCATTACCTCTATATTGATAGACACAGGGTACACCTCTTTGTACACCCAATACTAATTTATACGTCTTCAAAATATTGCTCCCAGAAATGGTGGAAGAAATACTCATGTCAACTGATTCTACATATGCATGTTATCATAGTAATATTCAGGACACAAAATGCAAAAGTCACACGTATGATTGTACCAAAGCCTAAAAGGGAACTGAACATGGATTACTAAAAACATCCATGTCCAGGTTGCCTAATGCTCTCAAATGTCAATCCTATTGGTGACTACATATTTGTTTCTTCCTAAGATTATATATTCAATCTCAAAACTGTTGAAAATGTCTATTTTTTTTACTCACTTTATACTTTGCCTGATTTCCTAATGTCTCTATTGATATCTGCTTTCCTACATATTTTCCCCAGTTCAACATTGTGACTGACCCTTCAAATGTGCTGACATTGACATTCACTCTCTAACCGAAACCCTATTGCTAATGAACTTTGGTCCAAATCCTATACTCACTCTTCTTCCAAAGCATACTGACTATCTTCCTGATTCTATCGACTATCCCTTTTTGAGTGGATGTTCTCTTCTACATTCAATCATCTAAGGTACAATGTCATATGCCATTGTTTATCGATTTATCTGAGATATGTATGCAGAACGTAATTCAATGCTATGTATCCCAATCAATTGCCCAATGCACTTCTGAGCTTCAAATCTTACTTAGATTTCTGTTTTTATACTTATATTTCACCTATATATCCATGTTAAGTAAAATGAATATTTTTGGATCTGTAGATGATATATATTTCATCATGAATTTTCTACTCACCTGATATACATATATATTAATCTCAGTAATATTCCAGACACAAAATACAAGGGTCACACTTATGATTGTACCAAAGCCTAAATTGAATGTGACCATGTATTACTAACATCATCCATGTCCTTGTTCCCTAACACTCTCAAATATCATTGCTATTGGTGACTACATATTTGTTTCTTCCTAACATTATATATTCAACCTCAACCCTGTTAAAAATGTATTTTCCTATCACACACTTTGAACTTTGCCTGATTTCCTAATGTCTCTATTGATAAATGCTTTCCTACACCTTTTCTCCAGTTCATCATTGTGAATGACTCTTCACATGTGCTGACATTGACATTCACTCTCTCACTGAATCCCTATTGCTAAAGAACATTTGGTCCAAATGCTTTACTCAGTCTTCTTTGAAACCTACCAACTATCTTCCTTATCCTACCAACTATCCCAGTTTGAGTGGATGTTCTCTTCTATATTCAATGATCCAATGTACAAGGTCCTATTACCATGATTATCTATTTAACTGAAACATCTGTGCAGAATGTAATTCAAAGCTATGTATACCAATCAAGTGCCCAATGACCTTCTGGGCTTCCAATCGTTTCTAGATTTCTGTTTTCATACTTATATTTCACCTCTATAGTCTTATAAATATCGCAGGTTCCCAATAACATTATTCATACAGCAGAACAATTCCTAACCCAAATCGAACATGTTATTAACCCTAACCATACACTGTTCCCTCAATCTAACTTTACAGAAGAGCAGGGAAAGAGTTGGTCTTACAATACAGGAATTTAGGGGATCTTCCACCTGCTGAGAACCTCAAACGTCCATGCAGAAATGATCCCTGTAGAAGATGTAGGCAGCTATGAAAGACGTGAGAGAGTAAGAGTCACCTTCCATGGCCAACGACCTGGTCAGGATGAAGGGATGTGTCTGAATCTGCCTCTCTCTTCTTAGTGTAGAGAAGATGGACCAAAACAGGCCAGTGTGGAGAGCTGTTCTGGAGTGCCTATGGATGATATACCATTCTAACTTGTGAAAGTGTCACAGGAACTAGGGGCAGCCTCCATCTAATGGAGCCTTTGGAAGCAACTTTTAGGACAATGTGTTTGCCAAGGCAGTGACCTCATTCAGTTCCTGAAGGAAGTGACATCACGTCATTTCCTTGGTGTTCGAAATCTCTGAACATGTGGTCCAGGAAGCCAGGCACCCAGAGCCAGTCCCAGTCCCAGTCCCAGTGATCTCACTTGTTTGGATTTACCAAGGACAGAGTCAGTCTTTCTTGGTACCTACTGATGTGAGGATGGCCAAATGCGAGTAAAGCTCTGACGAGGGCCCTTTCCTGAGAAACCAGGTTGTGGCTCACCGCTGGCTCCTGTCAACATCACAGAGTTGGACAAGGAGAACAGATCTGAGACAGAACAGGCCATTTCATGGAAACATAGTATGGCCCACCAGTCAGAGGACACTCCGGATAGTCACAGACCTACTTGGGGGAAGGAGGTGCATTTGTGGGTGTGGATGTGGGTTTGTGGTTTTGTCTCATGTTCTGAGAATAGGTAAGAAAGGCAGTTTGTTTGGTTTGGAGTTAATTGATTCTAGTAAGTCGTTTGAAAAGGCAAGTGTTTCTAGGTCTGTGTATCCCACTGTGTCTGTGGTTGTAGACATTAGAAAAGAGAATGCTTCAATGGATGTGTCCTGTCTAGTAGAAAGCTTCCCCGGATTCATACTTCCCATTTATGAATGGACTGTGGCTTGCATTATCGATGGGCAACCCCTGATATCTTCCTAAGTTCCTGTTTTCTTTCTGATTTCTGGCCACTTTCCAGAATAGGCTCATGGTTTTATGTCCAAGATGTGTACCACCACCAAGCTCTGTGACATGGCCATGTACTGGATAGCTGAAGGGAATGGCAAGCATCTCAGAAAACTTAGATATCAGTGTGATCAGGAAAGTCTCAGTGGAGAAATACTGCTTTGGTACCTATTGTTCTGTTGCCCTCAATGTCAGGAAGCTTTTTGCCTCTGGCCACCCCTTTGGGAAGCCTAAAGAAAACAGTTTTCAAATGGAAATCAATGGGGATCACCTGTGACTCTTTGCTTAATTGCATTGGAAAGGGATATGTCTGAATCAGGCTCTAGGTCCTGTGTTAGGCTTTGGCTTAGATTCTCAGCACATGATGGATGTAAAGAAAATCCCATGTTTGCATCCAAAACTAAATTGGCCAAAAGAGCAGTCATTATGGAAGAAGTCTCTCGCCTTCCCTTGTAAGGTTCCTTACCTCCTTCAAGTGAGAATAGGAACCTTTGGATCAAATGAGTTCTTCAAAGCCCTTTAGAGGCTATCCCATAGGTGCTTGGGTTTTCTCCAGAATCCAAATCACATAAAGAATCTATACCTGACAGTCAGTAGGCCTCAAAATGAAGGAGCAAAGCAATATTAACAGCAGGCCTATTTGCTCACTCCTGGTTCCCCGGACGAATGTCCAGGCCACCCTGACTTTAGGCAAATGAGGGGCAATGGAGGTTATTTTGGACACTGTCTTGGGCTGTGCCCCTCATGGAAACCTCAAGCCAGAGGTAATGATGAGTGTCCATATGGAAGAAGATGAGGGCCATGTGCGAGTGTTTTGATTTTAATTGTGGTCATGTGTGGGCGTTGGAAGGGATGACTGGGTCCACCTTGGCTTGAACTCTGTTGTGATTCCCCTTAGAGACTGAGTTGTGGACCTCACCTCAGAGAAGTATTGCCATGAATGGTGTTGGGATTTTAGGAGGATTCACATGAGAGTCACCCTTGGAAAATGAGATCTAGGCCCAGGGTGGCTGTTCACAGAGCACTGGGAATCTCAGCCAGGTTACCACATGATTTTATTCTGAAAGACTTGGCAGCCATATATGAGAGTCAAAACACACATGGATGTCACAATGTAGATCCTAATGGGCCTGGATTCATGTGATCATTTGGCCACTGTTTGGGAAGGCTTGCCTGTGAGACTTCTCCAGAGATTTCATTGAAATGAGCTTCCTAACCATGTAATAGTTCCAGAATGAAATGAAACACACAGTAGCTCCAACTTCAACCTTGAAAAACGGCTAGATAAATACCAAGAAATTTTGAAACTTCCCATGACCAGGTGGCACTGGAGAATCTTTGGATATCCTGTGGCTGATCATGAGATTACAAGACAGTGCTTTGATTGACTGGTTTTCATGAAAATGGTTCAGAACAGAGATACCAGGAAGTTGGAGCCTGCTGAGGAGTGGGCCTACAGCAGTGGTGGGCAGGTGTGTAATAAAACAACTGTGGTGGGGCCATGTGGATCTTCCATTGGCTTCCAAATGGCTTGTGACTGACATGGTGCAGCCAGCAGACCCTTGTATGTAAAGGCATCTTGTCATATGGACAGGATTCAGGGCAATGTTTAGAATCAGGTTGCTATGGTCAAGGGGAAAATCGTGTGGGATATAAGCCTGGTTGGTGCATTCTCCTGCAGACCCTGACCTACCAAAAGTGACTGAACTCACTCACGCACCGGGTAACTGTTGAATTCTTTGTATATCATGAAGCAAATACCAAAATCCCAGTGCAGCAGCAAGAAACACCACGAAAAGTGGAGGATGACCAAATGGCCTCACAGTCCACATGTGGATACACTTATCCCCCAGTTGCCACAGTTTACCTACAAAAGAGAATTCAGCACTGCTCCCACATATTCAGTGGAAAATAAGAAACCATGTCCTCCAGGTAACATAGATGCAGACACAGCTTTGATTGTCTCACTACAATGGAAGCTAAATCTCCCGACAACAACATATATTTCAAGTGCCCAAACTCAGAGTCAGTTTCTCAAGAAGGATTTAGGGAACCAGAGCTCCATGTTTGTGGACTGTTTTCCCTGTCCCTTACTTTTGAAATCTCCTCTACCGTCTTCAAGGTTGTGAACTCCTGAGCACATTCCATTCCAGATATTTATTCACAGATTTTCTAACTCTTCTCCTCTAATTGTGCCTTAGTCTCGGTGATTGTAATGTCAAGGCATCCCTTTCTCTGTAGCCTATTCAGCACATATATTTTTACATGCAATTATAGAATCTTACCTGATACCACACGTACATTCTTGTGAGGTGACTGACTTGGCAGATACAAATTGTAAGAGATCACTCCTCCTAAACGCTGTTGGAACTGAAAATTCAATCTATGAGTGAGCTTCCTTGTTGAACAACATTATACATAAATCTATATTCAATAAAATAAATATATTTGGATCTGTAGATGACATATATTTCATGGTGAATTTCAATTGGAATATATTATGCTATTTTTAATGTCTGTGTGTTTGTGTATGTATATATATATATATATATATATATATATATATATATATATATATATATATACACACACTCTCCAGATTTTTCAAAATATGAAATATATATCTTGTTATACACTCCCTAAACTCATTCATATTCAAGTATGTATATTTATAATCAAAATTTCACAAGAGTATTCTCAAAATTATTCATTCACCTGAAATACATATTTGTTTCCTAGTACTGAAAACTATCTTCAGTGAATGGTGCATACAAATCCTAATATTTCCACAGTAACTGAACCAGTTTAACATCAATGCAAGTAGATTCCTATGGGACATGTTGTGCATTTTGACATTTATTTTATTCAACACTGGTACATTACTATTTCTTCAGTTTATGCTCATCATAGCAAATATGTTTCATCCAAAACTTTGCAAATTTATAGGCATTTTGTTCACTTTCAATCACTTTATTCTACAGAACACGTGTGTTCCTCCATGTTTTTGATGGGTCTTTTCATGAGACTTCTTTCCAAACACATTATTTTCGATTTCCATGATCACTTTTGAAGCAAAACTCAAAGACACTTCGTGATAAACCATAACCCTAATATTACCATTAGATCTATTGCTGGTTGGAATGAATGATGGTATATCGATATAAGATTTCTTATATATTTTCAGATATCAATTCAATCTATTATTTAAAGTGGGACCAGTTATATTATTTATTCACAATGTCTATTCATGCACTATCTCTATATTCATAGACACAGTGTATACCTCTTTGTACCACCAATACTAATTTATAGGACTTCAAAATATTGCTCCCAGAAATGCTGGAAGAAATACTCATGTCACATGATCTACATATACATTTTATCACAGTAATATTCTGGACACAAAATGCAAAGGTCACACTTATGATTGTACCAAAGCCTAAAAGGAAAGTGAACAGGGATTACTAAAAACATCCATGTCCACATTGCCTAATACTCTCAAATGTCAATCCTATTGGTGACTACATATTTGTTTCTTCCTAAGATTATATAGTCAAACTCAACCCTGTTCAAAATGTCTAATCCTATCACTCACTTTATACTTTCCCTGATTTTGTAATGTCTCTGTTATTATCTGATTTCCTACATATTTTCCAAAGTTCATCGTTGTGACTGAATCTTCGTATGTGCTGACATTTACCTTCACCCTCTAACAGAAACCCTATTGCTAAAGAAGTTTTTTTTTTCCAAATCCTATACTCACTCTCCTTCCAAAACCTACCAACTATCTTCCTAATCTTACCTACTATCGAATTTTGACTCGATGTTCTCTTCCACATTCAATCATCCAATGTACAAGGTCCTATGCCATTGTATATGGATTTATCTGAGACATCTGTGCAGAAAGTAAGTCAACACTAAGTATCCCAATGAAGGGCCCAATGCCCTTCAGGGCTTCAAATCTTAGATTTCTGTTTTCATACATATATTTCACCTACATATTCTTATAAATATTGTAGGTTCCCAATAACATTATTCATCGAGCAGAATACTTCCTAACACAGATTGAACATGTTATTAACCCTAACCATACACTCTTCCCTCAATCTAACTTTACAGAAGAGCAGGGACAGAGTTGGTCTTACAAGACAGAAATTAAGGGATCTTTCACCTGCTGAGAACCTCAAAGGTCATTAAAGAAATGATCCCTGGAGAAGATGTAGGCAGCTATTAAGGACCTCAGAGAGCAAAAGTCATCTTCCATGGCAAACAACCTGGTCAGGATGAAGGGTTGTGTCGGAATCAGCCTCTCTCTTCTTAATGTAAAAAAGTTGCAGCAAACCAGGCCTGTGTGGAGAGCTGTTCCTGGGTGCCTATGGTTGTATACCACTCTAACTTGTGAAAATGTCAGAGTAAGTAGGTGCAGCCTCCATCTCATGGGACCCTTGGAAGCAACTGTTAGGACAAAGTGGTTGCCAAGGTAGGGACCTCATTCAGTTCCTGAAGGAAGTGACCTCACCTCACTTCCTTGGTGATGGCATTCTCTGAACTTGGGATCCAGGTAGCCAGGCATCCAGAGCCAGTCCCAGTCCCAGTTCCAGTGGTCAAAATTTTTCGGATTTACCAAAGACAGAGTCAGTCTTTCTTGGTACCTACTTATGTGAGGATGGCCAAATGCCAGGAAGGTCTGAAGAGGGGCCTTTCCTGAGAAAGCAGATAGTGGCTCACCACTGGCTCCTTACAGCTTCACAAAGTTTGCCACAGAGACTAGATCTGAGACAGGACAGCCCATTATGAGGGAATTTATTATGGCCCACTATCAAACGACACTCCATATTGTCACAGACGTACTTGGGGGTCTGTGTGGGTGTGGGTGTGGGTATTTGTTTGTGGTTTTGTCTCATGTTCTGAGAATAGGTAAGAAAGTCGGTTTGTTTGGTTTGGTGTGAACCGATTCTAGTAAGTCGTTTGACAAGGCTAGTCTTTCTATGTCTGTGTATCCCACTGTGTCCATGGTTGTAGACAATAGAAAAGAGAATGCATAAATACATGTGTCCTTTCTAGTAGAAATCTTCCCAGCATTCATTCTGCCCAATTTATGAATGGTCTGCGGCTTGCCTAATGGATGGGCAACACCTAATATCTTCTTAAGTTCCTGTTCTCTACCTGGATTATGGGCAATCTCCAGAATACGCTCATGGTATTGTGTCCAAGATATGTACTACCTCCACGCTCTGTGATACGGCCATGCACTAGAGAGCTGAAGGAAATGATGAGCATCTCAGAAAACTCAGATATCAGTGTGACCAGGAAAGTCTCAGTGGAGAAACCCCGCTTTGGGCCTTTTGCTTACATATCCTTCTGTTGCCCTGAATGTCAGGAAGGTCTTTGCCTCAGGCTATGCCTTTTTGAAGCCTGAAGAAAACAGTTTTCAAATGGAAATGTATGGACATTACCTGTGGCTCTTTCTTAATTGCTTTGGAAAGGGATGTGTCTGAATCAGCCTCTTGGCCCTGTGTGAGGCTGTGGCTTAGATTCTCAGCACCTGATGGATCTAAAGAGAAATCCCATGTGTGCATCCAAATCAAAAAGCCAAAAGAGCAGTAATTTTGGATGAAGTCTCTCACCTTCCTCTGTAAGGTTTCTGACTTCCATCATTGAGAATACAGATCCTTTGCGTCAAATGAGTTCTTCAAAGCCCTGCAGACACTAGACCATAGGTTCTTGGGTTTTCTCATGACTCCAATTAACATAAAGAATCTAAACCCCACAGTCAGTAGGCCTCAAAATCGAGAATAAGAGCAATATTAACGGCAGGCCTCTTTGAACACTCCTGGTTCACAGGAAGGATGTCCCGGCCACACTGACTTTAGGCAAATGGATGCAAGGGAGCTTATTTTGGACACTGTCTTGGGCTGTGCCCCTCATGGAAACCTCCAGCCAGAGGTTATGATGAGTGTCTATATGGAAGAAAATGAGGGCCATGTGGGAGTGTCTTGACTTTAATTGCGGTCATTTGTGTGGCGCTTGGAATAGATGACTAGGTCCACCTGGGCTTGAACACTGGTGTGATTCTCCTTAGAGACTGAGTTCTGGAACTTACCTCAAAGAAGTATTGCCTTGTATTGTGTTGGGATTTTAGGAGGCCACACATGAGAGTCGCCCTAGGAAAGTGAGATCTGGGCCCAGGTTGGCTTTCCACAGAGCACTGGGAATCTCGGGAAGGATATCACATGATTTTATTCTTAAAGACTTGGCAGCCATAGTTGCAAGTCAAAACACACATGGACCTCAAATTTTAGACCTCAGTAGGTCTGGCTTCATGGGACCTTTTGGCCTGATTTGGGAAGCCTTGCGTGTGATAGTTCTCCAGAGCTTTCATTGAAATGAGCTTCTTCTCCATTTAATCGTTCCTGAATGAATTGAAACCCACAGTGCCTCCAAGTTCACCCTTGAAAAATGGCTAGATAAACACCTTTAAATTTTTGACATTCCCATGACCAGGTGGCCATGGAGAACCTTTGGATGTCCTATTGATGACCATCAGTGTTCCAGACAGTGCCTTGATTGACTGGATTTCATGAAAATGGTGTAGAACAGAGATGCCAGTAATTTGGAGCCTGCTGAGTAGTCGGCCTAGAGCAGTGGTGTGCAGGTGTGTGTTAAAACATCTGTGGTCGGGTCATCTGCATCTACCCTTCGCTTCCAAATGGTTTGTGACTGACATGTTACAAGCCACAGACCCTTGTATGTAAAGGCATCTTGTTATATGGAGAGGATTCAGGGCAATGTTTACAATCAGATTGCTACGGTCAAGGGGGCAAGCTATGTGGGATAGAAGCCTTGTTGGTGCATTCTCCTGCAGACCCTTACCCACAACACGTGACAGAACTCCCTCCATCACTGTGTCCCAGTTGAACATCTTGTATTTCGTGAAGCAAATATCAAACTCCCAGTGCAGCTGCAAGAAACACCACAAAAATTGGAGGATGACCAATGGCTTCACATTCCACACTGGGAGACACTTAGCCACCAGTGGCCACAGTTTACCTACAAAGAGAGAATTCAGCACTGCCGCCTCATGTTCATTGGAAAAAAGAAACAATGTCCTCTAGGTCACATAGATTCTGACCCAGCTTTGAACGTCTCATTACAAAGGAAGCTAAAGCTCCTAAAAACAACCTGAGATGAAGTTTCTCAAGAAATCTTTAGGCCAGCAGAGCTCCATGTTTGTGGAGTTTTTACCCTGTCCCTTACTTTTGGAAACTCCTATACCACCTCCAAGGTTGTGAACTCCTGAGCATTTTCTATTCCAGATGTGTATTCACAGATTTTCTAACTCTTCTCCTCTAATTGTGTCTTACTTGGGATGAAGGTAATGTCAAGGCATTGTTTTAATACACATTGGATTCTTTTTCCAATTTTCCATTCGAAATACTGAATCCCTGACTGTCAGGGGTAGAAGGAATTCACCTTAAAGAATAGCCTGACACTTACAAGAAACAGCCCCCATGGAGACATCCTGTCTGGGAGACATCCTGTAGCCAACTGTGTCCCTGAGACATCCTGTTGCCATCTGACTTCCTGAAACATCCTGAGTTTATCTCACCTTGTGAAGACATCCAGAAACTTCGGATAAGAGAGCTTTCCCATCTCCAGCATATAAATGCCCCTGTGTGAAAAATAAAAGTTTGCAGCTTGATCAGAACTCCTGTCATGCTGTCATCTCTCGTGTCTCTTGTCCCTTCATTCCTCCGCATCTAGGTTCGCTGCCCCTGTTGATGTGTCTTTCCAGCAGGGACTACTGGCACCCACTGACTGGGGCTCGAGCCTTTGACTCATTGGGAACCCCGTCCTCCTGGAAGACTTCATCAAGTGGAGCTTGCGATTGCCTCAGCAGACACCACCAAGAGACAGATCCAGGAGGAGAGTGGGGATGACTTACGGTGAGTGACCCACCATGGGACAAGCAGTTTCGCCACATGATTTGTTTTTGTCAGGCCTCAAGGAGTCCTTCAAGACATGGGGGTGTGTGTTAAGAAAAAGGACTTAAATTTTTTTTTCTAATACATAGGAGAATTGTGTCCATTGTTTCACCTTGAAGTGACCATTGATGGTAAAAGATGGCTTAGAGTAAGAGACTGTTTAAAACATTATTATTAAACCTTTGGCCCAGAAAAAGTGCCAGTTCCCACATTTTCTTACTGGAACTTAATTAATGAAATTCTTAAAAGTTCACCCTTTGACAATGGTACCTTACAACTTGTCAGGATTGGAGAAGAGACTATGCAAAACACCTCTCGTCTCCCCAAGGCATGCCCATCAGTTAGTATAGACATTGACCCTTCTCAGTCTCCCCAGGACCCTGGGAACCTTCCTGGTCCCCCTCAAAATACCACCCTAATGAATAAGGCTCTAATGGTTACCAGACGCCTTTATCGAGTTTTAAATCCCAGAGACACATTGACCCCTGGGACGGAGGCTACCTTGGAGAAGGAAGCAGCAAGCTACCATTCAGAAGATGCGCCACCTCTCAGGACCCTGCCACAGCCTATAGGACTTACACATCTACCTACCTCCTATATCCCTCCTGCCTTTTGTGCTCCAGCCCTTCAGGAGCAAAATACCACCCAGATATTTTTTTCCCCACTTCCCTTGCCTAGCCTGGCTCCCTTGTGAGAGTCTCTCCAACATAGACGGGAACAGATCAAACTTTTAAAAAAATTAAGATCCCTTGACTCTGAGCTCTGTTCATTAGCCTTAGGCATGGAGTCAATGAAAGCTGGCCCACGGTGGTCTAATACAAAGGCTAAGCCACTCCATCAGCCTGTTCTCGCCTTCCCAGTCACCCGCAGTCAGATAGATATGCCTGCAAAGGCTGAGGTCAAAGACTTAGAGGAGGATCAAGAGGAGGAAGCGGGGGAAATGGATCAAGGAGATCAGGACTCAGAGGATGAAGAGTTCACCCCTAGGCAGGAAGGAACCCAGAGTGTCTACAAAAAATTAAGCCTGCGTTTTCTTGAAAAACATAAAAAGACTTGTGCTTACAATGGCCCCACTGTTCCCTACACGTTAGAAAGCCACAGCGCACAATGGCTTACTCCCAATGATTGGAAATTTTTAGACCGAGCTACCCTCAGTGCCGGAGATTTCCTGTTATGGAATGCAGATTTCAAGGAGCACTGTCAGGAAACTGCTCAAAAAAAATTAACTAAGGCCTCCTATAAATCCTGAACTTATGTTAAGCTAGTGGGCTATGAGCCATTTGACACTAAAACTAAATAGGCACGTTTCCCTGCTGGACTTTTGGCGCAGATTCAGATGGCTGGCTTACATGCTTGGAGATGCCTCCCTCAAACGGGCTCGGCTACCACTTCTTTGGCAAAAATTTGACAAGGACCCAACGACCCTTATAGAAACTTTGTTCCCCGGCTTAACCTAGCTGCAGATTGCTTGCTTGGAGCAAGCGAAAGCGAAAGAACTTTTGTAAAACATCTTGCCTTTGAAAACGCCAACCCGACATGTCAGGATGTTCTTCGACCACATAAGGAAAAAGGGAAACTTTCTGACTTTATTAGACTCTGTGCAGGGGTGGGTGCAGCCCATGCCATGGGTCTCGCCCTACGTGACCCCTTTACCAAGGCCTTTCACAATCCTGGCTCATGTACTTGCTTTACTTGTAAACAACCTGGCCATTTTGCACGCAAGTGTCCGAAAGGCAAACAAAGCCTAGGAATATCGTCTCCTCAAACTGGGGCTAAATCGCCCCCAGCTACCCTTTGTTCTAGATGTGGTAAATGTCATCACTGGGCCAGTAAGTGTAGATCTAAGACAAATGGCCTCAGACAGTCTATTTCTTCCTGCTTCTCAGGAAACTACCTGCGGGGCCAGCCCCTGGCCACGACCTCCCCCAGGACAAAACCAGGGGCAATAATGTTTGTTCCCTCCCAAACTCCAAACCTACCACAAAATTCTTCCCCACAATTGCCTCCCTCCAACTAGCCACCCCAGGCAGCGCAAGATTGGACCTCTGTGCTACCACTGATACAATATTAGACTCAATGCAAGGGCACCAGATAATACCCCCTAGAATTATGGGTCCCCCTTCATCTCATACGAGTGCCCTTATTCTTGGAAGAGCCTCTGCTACCTTAAATGGTGTTCAGGTCTTCCCTGGCATTAATGATAATGATTTCACTGGAGAAATAAAAATACTGGCAACAGCTATTAATGGAGTTCCAGCCATCCCAGCAGGAACAAGACTTGCACAATTAACATTCCTTCCCTTGGATTCAGGAGGCACTTCCACTGCCCAAACCTACAATGGGGGACAGCCTCCCTCGGCTTCTCTGATGTATATTGGGTTCAGCCCATTTCTCACAATAGACCCACCCTTACCTTCCTTATTGAAGGAAAGGAATTCCAAGGAATTCTAGATACTGGAGCTGATGCCACAATTATTTCTCACAAATACTGGCCATCAGGTTGGCCCATCACCCCATCCTTGAATGATCTAAAAGGGTTAAGAGTCAAAAAATTTCCATGTCAGTTCTAGGGCTTTTAGCTGGACTGATAAAGAGGGTAATAAGGTGACTGTCACTCTTTTCATTGTTCCTGACCTCCCTGTTAACCTATGGGGCCGAGATATTTTGAGTCAAATGGAAGTTATTCTTGCCAGTCCCAATTCCATGGTGACTCATCAAATGCTTTGTATGAATTTTGTCCCTGGTACAGGCCTTGTGAGACTGAGACAAGGACTGGTGGGGATTATAAAACCCATAAAAAAAACAAATACATATGGACTTGGGTATTCTGATTTTTAGTGTCGGTTCCTGACCCTCCTGTACCCCGTGCAGATAAAATTATTTTGGAGACTCAGACTCTTGTGTGGGTGGATCAGTGGCCCCTTACCCCCCAGAAAAATTGGAGGCTGCCTCCATGTTAGTGCAGGAACAGCTGGAAGCCGGCCATGTAGAGCCCTCAACCTCACCATGGAATACTCCTATTGTTATCAAGAAAAAATCAGGCAAGTGGCGTCTTTTACAATATTTGTGTGCCATTAATAAAGTTATGTGCCTGATGGGAGCACTACTGCCTGGAATTTCCACACCAGTGGCTATTCCCAAAAACTATTGTAAAATGGTTATTGACTTAAAAGTTTGCTTTTTTACCATTCCTTTACATCCCGAGGATAGACCCTATTTTGCCTTTAGTCTCCCTTGCATTAATTTCCACGGCCCTATGCAGAGATTTCAATGGAAGGTTCTTCCCCAAGGTATGGCCAACAGCTCTAGTCTTTGCTAAAAATAAGCTGTTCAAGCAGTAGACCCTGTGAGAGAGTGATGACCACAATTTTATGTTTTACATAATATGGATGATTCTTTAATTGCTGCACCTAATTACCATGACCTTAATAATTGTTACTTGGACCTTTAGAAAACACTCACTACCTTGAGACTACAGATAGCTCCTGATAAGGTTTAAACACAGGACCCTTATACCTATTTGGGCCTTAAACTTCAAGATAATCAGATCCAAATTCCTAAAATACAACTACGTGTGGACCATCTTCACACCCTTAATGATTCTCAAAAATTACTGGGAGATATTCAATGGCTAAGAACATATTTAAAATTACCCACTTGTGTACTTTTGCCCCTTAATGATATTTTGAGAGTTGATTCCTACCCCTCTTCCCCTCAAAAGCTTACTCCCGAGGCATGACAGGCATTAAACCAAGTCACAGAAGCCATTGCCAAACAGTTTGTTACACAAATTTCTTATAACCTTCCTCTGGTTCTGGTTCTTTTACACGCTCCTCATATACCCTCAGAAAAATTTTGACAGGATATCCATATTTTAAAAATAAAGGCTTCCCCTTGCTTTGGGTCCATTTATCCACCACATCCTCCAAGTTTATTACCGTTTATCTTGCTCAGGTAGCTTCTATTATTATTAAAGGTCGTTTGCTTTCTCGACAACATTTTGGCAAAGACCCTGATAATATTTTAATTCCATATACTAATCACCAAACCCAATTTTTACTACAGAGAGGGGATGAATGGGGTATTGCCCAATCAGGCCATTTGGGAACAATTGATAACCATGTCCCCAATGACACCCTTTTACATTTTGTCCAGATACATCCATTCATTTTTCCCAAAATTACTCAAAAGGCTCCCAGTCCTCAAGCCCTTACTGTCTTTACAGAGGGTTCCAGTAATGGCTGTGCGGTCTTTGTTGTAAATAACCAGCCTACCACCTTTGATACTGTCTATCATTAAGCACAGTTTGTGGAATTGTTTGCCATAACACAAGTTTTTATAACATTTTGTGATAATCCTGTTAATATTCATACAGACAGTGCCTACATTGCTCATTCTGTGCCCCTGCTGGAGATTTCACCCGCCATTAAAGCTTCTTCCAATGCGGCCTTTCTGTTTCACCAGCTTCAGCAGCTAATTCAGGCCAAACAACACCCATTTTTCTTAGGACACATCAGGGCACACTCTGATCTTTCCGGTCCTCTAACACAGGTAATGCTTAAGCTGATGCAGCAACTCCTACCATCTTTCCAATTTTTGGTGGCTCCATTCAAAAGGCCATGGAGCTAAACAATCTTCACCAAATAAATTCCCAGAGCCTTTGATTACTTTGTAAAATTACCAGGCAACAGGCACGAGAAATAGTAAAAGAATGTCCTGCTTGCACTCCCTCTCTCCCGATTCAACACTTGGGAGTTAACCCCTGAGGATTACTGCCAAATCAGGTTTGGCAAATGGATGTTACTCATTTTCCTGAATTTGGATAAACCAAATATATACATGTTTCTATCGATACCTTCAGCAGCTTTATTTTTGCATCACCACATTCTGGAGAGGCTACCAAAGATGTCCTTTCTCATCTTGTTTCAGCCTTTTCCATAATGGGTAAACCAATACATATTAAAACAGATAATTGTCCTCCATATACCAGTGCCAATTTTAAACAGTTTTGTGCTACCTTGCAATTTTGTCATACTACTGGAATTCAATACAAACC